>NW_026617261.1:15000-18253 GCF_000801105.2 Raphanus sativus | reverse complement strand
AACCAAGCAGTCCAAACCGGCCACTTTGGAGGTACCAGCGACATAGGTCCAGTCCACGGCGTATATCTCGACAACCAAAGGGAGTTTTGGAGTGAAACAAATTTTAATGGATTCTACACTCAAGAAGGAGTCCAGCCCAATTGGAATTTCCAGAAAAGCTTACCGGACCAAAGAGTTATGGATTTTACAAACTTGAGGTTCTCCAGCCCATCCAGTTGCGAGTATCAGACTTTAGAAGATGATTTCAGCCCAACCATGAAGCGGCCCTTTCCAGAATCAATCATGGGTTTCAAGAGGGAATTATTATCTATCCAGAGAGTCCAGAATCAGGCGAATTGGTTCAGGGAATACCAAGATACAATCAATTTCCCAAAACCGATCAAACCGACATTATTTTGGGAAAGTTGCCAACCAATTCGATTTGGTCCAAACCAGACTTATCTATGGAAGCCAGGAGATCATCTTAACCATCTAGAAGACATACAAGACGTCCTCAGCTGCACCAGCACCCAGGAGATCAGGAGGATCTTCACTTGCACAAACCTTCCATTTTTGGCAGCATGGACACTAAATGGTTTAAATGAGTTTCTACTGATTTTTGCTCAAGACCAACGGCCATATTCTTCATCATGGCAACTCAGAGACATATCAGGAAGACTCCTTGACCGTGGCTACATCCAGAAGCTGTCCAGATACAAGATCAGATCAAGTTTCCCCTTTGAAGATAGCATAAATCAAGCTAAAGGCTATTTCTTTGGAGCCATCAAAGCCTTTGCTTCCAAGAGTTTTATTTTGATTTTATTTGTTTCCTTTAGTCATTTTTAGACTGTTAGAATGTCCCAAGGTCGAGCCTATATAAGCTCATTTAGTTTGTCTTTGTTAATCACCCTTGAATTTTATGAATGAACATGCAGTTTTTCTAGTTTTTCTTAAAACTATTATCTAAGTCTTTTGAGTGTTGTGAGAAGCAGCTCTTGAGCAACCTGACTTATCAAAGCATCCTTACACAGAGCTTTGTGGCGTCCTCAATCCCCCCATCATTTCCATCTACTGATTTGCCTTGAGAGAGACTTCAGTCCAGCAAGCAAATCCCGTATCTATCCATCTTCCATCCATTGATCTTGTTGAGAGTGACTTCAGTCCAGCAACAAAGATCCCATCTCCATCAATCTATCCCTTTTCTATTTGCTTTTATTCTTATTATCATTCTGATTCATATTCATATTTGCTTCTGTTTGCATCATAAACATATAAAACTCATAAAAAGGTTCACTCTTTATTTCAGGTACCAATCCGAACTATTGGACTAAACCTCAGTTCCATATTTCCGGAAGGCCTGACCCTGTGCCCACAACATTTTGGTATCAGAGCTCAAAGCTCCTGAAACAGGTCCATTCTATCCTTGCATCATTCATTTGCTTGCATTTGTTTTCATCTTAAATAAAAAAAAAAAAAAAACAGTTTTTGCATTTGTGTTCTTTGTTCATTATAAAATTGAAAACTATAAAAAGTGTGAGGTAGGAGACGACCAGTTGTTTAGTTTGATTCATTTCAATCATAAAAACAAAAGAAAAATTTGTTTGCATTCATTTAGCTATTTGTTTCCATTTTTTTTAAAAAAAGGTCAAAAAAAAAATCTGCATTCCATATTTGTTTCTTATTTGAATCTTGCATTTAAAAAAAAAATATTGTTAGTTTGCATTTATTTTTCTTTGTCATAGTATTATTATCATTTCATATTTGTTTTATTTCGAGCTTGCATCCAGAAAACCAAAAGAAAAATCATTTTTGCATATTTTATTTTATTTCGGTTTACATTGCCATATTTTTCTCGGTTTAATTTTTAATAGATTGCATTTGGTTTCTTCTTGATTAAACCAGAACTTCCCATACCTTCACTTGATCTTTGAAAGTGGTTTCAGGAAGCCATGGTAGGAGAAGCACCCAACCAATATCAGATGGCCAAACAGAACCAACATTTGACAGCTTTGCAAGAGGTTGAACAGATTGCTCAGTTGAGGAAAAGAAGGAAGGCACAAGGCCAACGTCCACAGCCAGGAGAAAGAAGATTTGGAGATGCACCAGAGGCTGTCTATGTCGAGCCCAAGCCACCAGATCCTTCAAGGATCAATCAAACTCTAATTTCTAAAACCCATAACCATCATGTTGTTAATTCTCGGTTTGAATATAACTCTTTTGCTGATAAAGTTGAACTCTTTAATTTTTCAGAAAAAAGATGTTATCTTAGATGGGAGAGGAACCTTGATGAGTGGTTTCACTACAACAACATCTTGAAAGAAGAAAGGCTAGCTTATGCCATTGATCATCTACAAGGAGATGCCTTTAAGTGGTGGGTTCAAGAAGTTGATGACAGATGGTTTTACAAGGAGCCAACTATCAAAACGTGGGGAGCCCTTAAGCAAGCCATGAGGTATGAGTTTGCACCAGATTTTACAAGGTCTCAGATCAAGGAACAGTACCCAAGGAGGTATCCAACTCATGGTACCCAAAAAGCAAGAGAAGCTGTCCAAAAAGAGGGTCAAAGAAGCTTGCCTCAACAAACCAACTTTCAGCCAAACCAGGGGCACGACATTGTCCATTTCTTAGGCCAGAGAGATGACATCCTAAGGGCCAGAGAGGTGAGTAAAAGTGTCGGCCAAGACACCTTGAGCAGACACAAACAAGAGCTAGAAAAACCAGTACTTCAAGCAAAGGCTATGGTAAGTCCTATACTTGATAAATTGGTTTATAAATCAACTTCCACTGGTATGAGTCACTTGTCTTTGTCAAAGAATGTTAAGACAGGTCTTGAGGTCCAACGAAAACCGAACTCCACATCCTTGTTTGAATCAAAAGTTCACACAGAATTATATCCAAGGAACAAGGAGATTTCAGGCCCAAAAGAGGTGGAAATATCAAGCCAAGGTAAGTCTTTTGATTCAAAATTTTTGAAAGATCAGACATGTTTTAGATGTCATAAATTAGGACACTTTGCTGAAGCTTGTCCAACTAAACAAATATTGAAAGAAACATCACTAGAAACTAAAACTGAATTGTTTAAAATGAGTGATAGTTTTATTCAATCTGATTTGTTGGTTCCAAATTCTTGTATAATGCACTTTTCTTTGTCAAAGGATGTTGTAGCAGGAATTAAGGAGCATGAATTCAAAGGAGAAGAACCACCAGGCGCCATCCTTGTGATGGACCAGAAACTGGATCAAAGAAATGCTGAAACATTGCCATTCAAATTCAG
>NW_026617260.1:0-18258 GCF_000801105.2 Raphanus sativus | reverse complement strand
GTTAAAATGGAAGAAATGTTCTTGTATATTTCTAACGTACCACAACTAAATACATCAGCTATTTTAGGTTTTGAAAAAACTAAATGCAAAAATAAATAAGAAACAATTAAATACAATAAAATGTAGATAGTTTCAAACAAAATATAAATGGTGAGAGTTTTAGGAATGTATAGTAATTAGAATGAAACTAATTAATGTTGGTAGTCAAAAAAATAGGAGTAAAAAATTGAAATACTGAAAGTAAATCAAGGGGATTTCAAAAAGATCATATTAATATCTATTTCTAGTAAAATATGAATAGGTCCAAAATATAAATGACAACATTTATAAGTAGATAAAAATAGGACTCTATTTTAATAGATTAGATATGTGAAGAAAAAAACATAAATATGTGGACTACAAGAGAATAAAATGTAATTTTATCCAAGGGAAACCATATTGTGAAAATGCTGAACCCACTTGACGCCAATAGTATGTTCTTATTGTTTTCTTGTTTTTGTGACTTTCCTTTCGTGCCTAATCCTAATAAAACTATGCGCATGATTATGTGTATATGCATTTACTGCAACCTAAAGAAGTTAGGTGAAGAAGAGATGAAAAAATAATACCAGTATCAAACAGTTTAGTACTTTTAACATTTTCTATAACAAAAATATATTCTATACGAAAATACATTTTATACTAAGATAATTATTCTTAATTTTAGTGAGTAGTCTCACTCAATTTGTGGTATAATGTTTATTCATTGTTTCATCTGTTTTTGACCTTTCCTTTGTTCTTCTGTAACTATTTTGTCACTATCTAATTATTTTATATATCTCATTAATGCGTTTCAGTTAATATCAGCTGCTTAGTCGTTTTTACTTCTGATTTTTCATATAACAAAGAGTGTCTTATACAAGTTGTTCACCGAAGCAAACCCTTCAGAGTTTCAGATCACTCATGACAACACCAAATTCGATTCACAAACGTTCAAGAAGGTTGTGTCTCTTCTTCTCCATTCCTTTATATTTGATTCAGCACTCCTGTCCTAACAAGTTTCTGTGTTGTCCACCATTTTTCCAGTGATCCAGTCCTCAAAAAATCTCTCAAAAACAACAAATCAAGTGAAGGCATTCACAACATAGATAGATTTCACATGGTCTGAACGGTCAACTTTGTTTGTTAGAACATTATTTCTTCTTCGCTCATCAAATTAACATGAGTTTTTATTCTTTAGGATCAAACGTTGCAGAGAGAGATAGAACAGCTCCAATCTCTTGTAAAATGCAGAAAACTACAGCCTCAGAGAGTGTCATGTGATGAGGTTTGAAGAATGTTTTCTC
Source organism: Raphanus sativus (assembly GCF_000801105.2). Lineage (NCBI taxonomy): Eukaryota > Viridiplantae > Streptophyta > Magnoliopsida > Brassicales > Brassicaceae > Raphanus > Raphanus sativus. The sequence continues at coordinate 16,933 of NW_026617260.1, read as the reverse complement.
TAAAGATTGTCTAAAGAACAGGCAATCAAACAAGTCTTAAATCTTCAAACCTCTTTATTTGCAGCTTGATTTGCTGCTTCAAGAAGATGAAGTTTTAGTACGGCGTGAGTTGGAGACAGTTCTTAGACGCAAATCGTTCTTGGAAGATTGTAAAAACGAAGATCCTTCTATCCCCAAGGTTATAAAAAACAACTAAGCCTTGACTACATTGTAATACAAGTAAGAAACTGAAAATAATTTTTTTTTTAATGTTTCATGATTTAGGAAGCAAAGAAACTGGTGAGTGAAATTGCAGGCTTGGAGTTGCAAGTGATGTACTTAGAAAGATATCTTCTTTTGTTATACCGAAGGTTCTTCAACAACAGAATTACAAGTAACTTAGAACCAGAGGAGAAAGAGATATCAGAGGATCTTCTTGTGTCTACTAATCTCACTGATTCACAAAAAACCGCAATCTGCAGCCCGCAGAAAGTTCTAGAGGACTCTGGAATATTCCGAAGCCACTCATCCTTGTCTCATTGTTCAGGCTATTCCTTTAGGATGTCTCCCCAAGCAATGGACTCATCATACCATCACTCTCTCCCTTTCTCAATGCTTGAGGTAGAAGCAACTTTTTCTGTTGAGTTTTTTCTTTCTTTATCAATACTAATATGCTTTTTTGGTTATAGCAAGCTGATATAGATGTGATGGTTGGGACATATGTTTCTGAAAACGTTACCAAATCACCAAACAGTTTGTCTGAAGAGATGATCAAGTGTATCTCAGAAGTATTTCGTAAACTTGGGGATCAAGAATCATTGGGTGATGATATAGAATCTAGTAGTCCATTTCGCGGAAAAGAGAAGCTGAAGGTCACTAGCCGACCGTACGACAAATTACTAATGGTGAAATCTATATGTAGAGATTCTGAGAAGTTAAATGAAGTTGAACCTGCTTTAAAGCATTTCAGGTTTCTATTAACAACCACTTCTCTTGGTTTATATTAGTTAAGACTATCTTATTTATTTAATTCTATCATTATTTTTCTCAATGTAAAATGTTTAGGTCGCTTGTTAATAAGTTAGAAGGAGTGAACCCAAGAAAGTTGAATCATGAAGAGAAGCTAGCTTTCTGGATCAACATACACAACTCTTTGGTTATGCATGTAATGCTTTCTGAAACTTAATATTTAACTTGATAAATCTCTGTAAGACACTAACTTGTTTTCTTGGGTTTACGTTTGTTCTTTTGCAGTCGATTCTTGTCTATGGGAACCCTAAAAACAGTATGAAAAGAGTATCTGGATTGCTGAAGGTAGTAGGATTATCTTACTTGAGTCTCAAGTCATGGCTAAGTAACAACATCAACGGCTTATTATTCTTCTGTGTAATATAGGCAGCGTATAACGTTGGAGGACGAAGCTTGAACTTAGACACAATACAGACTTCAATTCTTCGTTGCCGTGTCTCTCGTCCAGGACAGGCAAGTTTAGTCTTCTTTCAAGTTGGTTCATCAGAGTTTTCGACGATTATAAGTTCATTTCAGAGCTTAAAAAGGATTTGCTTATTAGCAGGTATTTAGGTTCTTGTTTGCTTCTAAACCAAAGGGTAAAGCTGGAGACTTGGGTAAAGATTATGCTATAACTCATCCTGAGCCTCTTCTTCATTTCGCGCTTTGCTCTGGGAACTTCTCAGATCCATCAGTAAGCAACTCAAGTCATGTTCCTTGTGTTACACGCTTCCACGTGAAGGATTATATATGTTCTAAATTTAAACAACACACGTATGATTCTTATAGGTCCGTATATATACGCCGAAGAACGTGATGATGGAGCTAGAATGCGGTAAAGAAGAGTATGTAAGATCAAATGTAGGAATATCCAAAGACAATAAGATTCTTTTGCCCAAGCTGGTTGAGTTATATGCCAAGGACACTGAACTTTGCCACGTCGGCATTCACGACATGATAGTGAACCATATGCCTTGTGATGCAAGAAATAAAATTCAGCAGTGTGTGAACAAGAAGCATGGAAGATTCACCATTGATTGGGTCGCACATGATTTCAGGTTCATGTTGCTTCTTTGAGAAGAAAACACCAGATCCTGAACTGAGACTTTTATTTATTTATTTGAGAGTTGAATTGAAAAACTTGTATTGTGCCAATTTTTCCAGTTATGGTTTTTCATGAAGATTGTGTTATGGTTACAAGTCAAGAGAAAAGTGGATATCTTTTTTTTTTAATCATTGAACCTCAAAAATCTGGACATAAGAGAAGAAGATGGGGATCAAGCTGTTGGATCTTCAATAACTTCTAATGATTGATAATTGTTGATTATGCATGATGGTGATGTCCAGGTTTGCTATAATTTGATTGTTGATTACGGTTATACATGAAAAGCTGATCCAAGTTCTCACACCAACAGAATATTGCTATAATTTGATCATTGGACTGTTTGCAAATTCAGTAAGAGCAGAGTTTTCATAGTTTTCAAGTTCATATATACTGCTGCCTGACAAGCCAACCAAGTAGAAACTTGTCTTTCACGGTATGTTTCCTTTCTCTTCTAGACGGTTTAGACTCATTGTTTTGTATTATCTAAGATTATTGTTCCTATGGTTCTGACATGATTATTTGGTGGATGATACATTCAACAGATGCTCATTTCTACTGTATGTGAATTTCAGGTTGACTAATATAGGTTCCCTTTTTTTATGAAACACAGGAAGTTCAAAGACAAAAAAAAAATGACAAATTAAAAGAGCAAACTTAAAACTGGGAGTCTGGGAATAGAAGGATCCTCAGGCAAGAGACGGCGCATAATGCCTTCCTCCTCTACGTATTAGGGAAACCGAAAATCATTTAAAAACCATGAAAACAAAAGAAACAAACTGGGCCTTGTGTTGCAACACTACTGATCCTGGCACTGTCTCCTTAGCCACTTGCATTAGGACCTGACGGGTCTTCAATGACTGCTTTACTCTTCTTGTTCCGACCAAACACTTCAGCTAGCGATGTGGGGACTCCTCTGCCAACCTCCTGAAACAATCTCTTTGCACCTTGCCTCAAAGCTGGATTACCATCACCACCTGAAGGGTCCTCAATGGCTGCCTTACTCTTCCTCAGCTGACCAAACACCTCATCTAGCGATGTGGGGACTTCTCTCCAAACCTCCTGGAAGAACCTCTTTGCACTTTGCCTCAAAGCTGGATTACTATTAGCATGCTTTCTCAAGACCTTCTGACGTCCAAGTGGAGCATTTCTGAGCATTGTGTCACAGAATGCTTGGAGCAGTGGTGCCAGCTTCTTAGCCTCCTCCTTACCATCTTCAAATTCCTTCTTAGGATCACCAGCCAAGAATTTCTCATCATAGGCAGTAGGATTCATATGATAAAGGGTAGGATTTCTCCTAATCTTTGCATCAAGCTCAAAGATCTTGTCAACTTTGGTAATATTTAGGGCTATCAGGTCATCAAGGAACCCACTAGCGCTAAAAGGCTTCAAAACAGCTGCAGTTGTAGTCACCAAGGCAGCCCCAGCAGGTGCACAAGTCATCCTCAACTTTATAGTATCCGGTAAGAGTCCACTGTCCTCCTGTGCCTTCATTACCAGATCCTTGCAGGGGTTATCCAGTGAAACGCATAATGATATAGCAAGTCGCTTGGTTGTAAAGTCCCAACATCTGGCGTCATGGAAGCTTTGAAGATACTATCACACCCCTTAACGTAATCAGATTTCAAGGCAGGCGTGTAGTGATGTCCCTTTGAACGGAAGATGTATTCAACTGCCATAGGTACTAGCCAAGCTGCATCTCTTGCTGGTTCTAGAAGCTCCTTTATCAGGTCCGCATCAGCAGAAACAAGGGTCATGAAATCGTTAGGAACTGGTTCCATCTTGACTCTTCTCTGGTTTGAGAACCACCCTAGAATCACAGCCTCCAGGCTGGCTAACCCAAACCTCACGTTGTTGTTGTTTGTGGTATCAGCACATATAGCCTTGTTAAGGATGTAAACAGCAAGGACGTAAACAGAAGAGAAGTAGTGCATAGCTGTCTTGGTACCAACTTCTTCAAGGGGAACTTCAGGGATGGGTACACCAGCAGGCAACACCAAGAACTCCATTTCGGCCAATCTATCAAGGGAAGCGGCTTCATTAATCTCTTTCAGAGTATCATCGGTGGTGATGATGTCAGCATCAGGCGCCTCAACAAGGTTAGAAGTGGTTTGGTCCATACAGGAGAACACTGGATGAGCAATAGCAGAGTGTCTCTAGTATGTTGCTTGTGACCCCCAAAAAAAAAATTTACTTGCATGAAGGTGCAGTTAAAGGACTAATATATGATGGCAATAAAGGTGCAATTTGAAAACGGTCAAACTACTTGGCTTGGCTTATCGATAGAATAAAACACTAGCTATATGCCTCTAGAATTGATTTTCCAAATACTTTCTTTGTAGTCCCGAAGATGTTTCTCCGCATGGGTTTAGAAACTTGTTACCATCCCCTATGGCTATGGCTAGGGACTCCAACTTTTAAACATTGAGCATTTATGTACGAAATTGTAAATCTATAAACTGATCAGTACTTTCTTATTCTCTATAGTTGTCCTCATCACTAAGTTTATTTTTAGAATATGATTAGACCCTTTAATTCATGATTCTCGATTGAGTTCCAGAAATGAGGTCTCTATCAGACTAAACCATACTTGTACTATTACAAACTCTGTCCGACTTTGTGAGCTGAACAGTAAAACATATAATTCCTATAATATTCACATTCTACCTGTTAAGCCTGTCATAAATTACCAGATTTGATGATGAAAAAAAAGCCCATAAAAAGTCTCCATCGGATTAAGACTTTCTCAAATGTTCAAAAAAAAAAAATTCATAAACTTCTCATTGTATCCTATTTGCACTACTACAATCTATGTCTGACTTTATGAATTGTGAGCTGGAAGAACAGTTTAGAACATGGACATATCTGGAGGAGCTCCATATATACTCTTCCAAGAATATGGTATCCGCCATTTCCCACCTTCTCCCCTACAGAAATTAGAAGAAAATTCACAGTGAGTTTCATTGGGGATGTTATTACACTTGGAAAGAAGATAAATCATTGTTTACCGTTGGAACTTGTCAGGACTTAAACCCGTAAGCTTAGATGCAGCCTCTGCTAGAAATAACGCATATATCAGAATTATTTTGTCTCCTTCAGAACAGTAAACATAGCAGGCATGTCAACTTCTGGCCTCGTGCCTAAATCATCACCGTAAACCACGCAGACCATGTAGGTGTTCCGTCGGAGTGTGGACAAAATATCCATCATAAGGCATTGATTTACCTTAAAATCTGAGAAAATAGCTGCAAATGTCAAGCTTGGGTAGTAGTCTATGTCTTTTAGCTCTTCTTCTGAAGGGAAACACAGCTCTTCTTTACTGTTCTCCTCAAAGACCAACATCTTAACTTGTAACCACTTTGCTCTTTGTAATGAAAAAGTACAAGTTAAGATAAGTTATCTATCAATTCCGTGATTCACTGATCTTTGATGTTGTTGCACAAGTCCATATCTAGTTTTACGTCGAACGGTCGAAGGCCTCTGAATATTCACTGAAAAAAGAAAAAAGAAAAAAGAAGCGTTTTAGTTACCTTGACACATCCGTGTTATGCTGTCTTGTTTGCTATTTAAGCGTTATAGAATCGGATTGCAACTTTCTCAAAGGCAGCTTCTCACTTCTCAGAATTTGTCTGTTTCAGTTTCAGTTTCAGTAAGTTTGCACACTTCTTCTTTGGGCTAGCGTGAAGAGCACGCCAGTGACGGGTTGGGCTGATAAATTTATCAAAACTGAAAATAATACATTATGGGCCAAGGGTATTCCATTAAGTGAAAAGGCTCAAATATCTACAAAAATGTACAATATGCATGTCAAATCTACGTTTTTCCAAAAAAAGAGCATGTCAAATATACGTAGAACGTTACCTAATTATTGTGGTTGTTGTCTTCTTTACTTTCCGCTACTAGTGGTCATTGTATCTTTTGTCAGAAAGAAAAAAAAATAGTATAAAATTTTACCAAAAAGATACATTGTGGTTATAAATGTTTATCACTTCTTTAAATCATGTAACATATTAGAGTTAGACCACATGTTAAGAAAAAAATTGGACTATATTTTCTAAAAAAGAATTGTGTGTTATTTAGATGGTCAAGTACAAACCAAAAAAATATTTCTCACATCTCCGATTCCAGTTCATCTGTATGCTTATTTTTCTTTCCTAATTTAATTGTAAGGGTCACATCTTTTTAAAATGATTTAAGTCTCATAAATGAATGGACTGGCAACATTTGGAATTGCTACATATCAGCTTTTATAATGTTTCGATGTAAGTGATGTTAGGACCAGACACCAAATTTCATGATTAAAAATAGTATACTTAACATGGTAATAGTATGTATTATGGACCAAACATAAATGTTTTGAACTTATGATTGAAAAACTACCTAACTATGGTACGTAATATGCTATTCAATTGTCGTACTTATAATTTTGGTCATAGCGTTGAACCTTGAATATTCGATTTATTCATGTAGCTAGAAAATTTCGTGGCGTATTGATGTCGTAATAATACGTCCTGAAGATGGATATATCCTTTCAGGTTTAAGAATACGTCACGTACGTGAATGTGAAAGGCTTTGGGATACGATAAAATCCTCCTCTGACAAACCTCTTTGTCTTTAGATTCAGAGACGTCACTGTTCTCTGTATTTCGAGTCCATGACCAATTGACCAATGACAACTACTACCATTTTTCTAATATTAACAAATGGATAAATGTAAGCGATTGATATTAGTTTTCATGATATTATGATACCCCAAAATGTCAAAACTGTGCTAGCTGTCAAAAATCTTTTTCAATTTAATTAGGGGTTGACACTAAAGTATCGGTTCATCTGGAATGTCACTTTTTCCATTTATTTTAGCCATTGCTTAGCATGGATTATCGAGATTCAATGTAGATTCTAAATACAGAAATTTAAATTATTTATCTATAGTTTTAAAATATATATACTCAATCAAGATTTCATAGTTTAACGTTATAGATGTTCGCAAACAAATAAGGCACATCTGTTTGAGATTTGATCTCTATAACTTTAGTTTCAACTCTCAACTTTATAAATTTAACTAATATACGAACTTATATGTTATAGATGATTCTCATACTCCCATCCAAAAATGTACTTTAACGTAATGAAAGTCAATCAACACGAATAGGCCATGAATAAATGAAGAGACAATATAGTCATTGATTTCGGTTGGCCTTCAGTAATTTTAAGGATATAAAAGACTGTTTTGCAAGTTGCAACTAGTTCTGCAGCTTGCTTTTTGGTTATTTATTTATTTTTGCCATTTGCAACTTGTTTAACAAAGAAAAAATCGTACAAGTAGACAGATAGTTCGTAACAAAAAAAAGACGAAAAGTTCTATCGTCATTTCATGCCTTCATGGGGAGTAAGAAAAGTCAAACATCTGAAGATGACATTTTCTCAAATGTAAAACTAAATCAAAACATATAAACGAAGTAATAAAAATCAATATCGGTTGGAGAATAGTGTTACCGTTACGTGATGCTATGCAACATTGCAACGTGTGAAGATAATTAGCCGCCAACACAACCACCCCTTTATATTAGATCTATTTCTATGAAATTATCCAACCAACTTCGTAGAAAAACCCGACTCTTTGTACGGACGCATCTCATGTACAATCATTTTCACATTGCTCAACCAAACATGTTATATGTAATATGCATATTTCGTCTTCCTACATATTTTGGTGTTTGCTGTTGTTTATGAGCTTCATACGTTTTCCTTTAATACACGTTTTAGTTTCATAATAACGAGTGGTTGTCTAAAAGTTTGAAGAATTCATATTAGAGTTTGAAATCCTCCCATTGTACAAACATAATTTAAAAAATAATTTTCAAAGTTAATGTATTTTAAAAAATTTGGTTGTATATTCATTTCTAAAGTTAAGAGTATGGTTCATTTATAATTTATACAGTAAACAATTGACGATCAACAATTTTTTATAGTTCATAATCAGTCTCATTATTGTGTGCACCGTGCACATTGCTTTGAGACCGTCCACTGATAAAAGACAAAACCTTTCCTGATATTGATTAGCTAGTCTTACATTTTCATTTTCTTAATACGATCTCATGTGAAAACTGACGCTCCCGGTAATGTGCCGGTCACGTTTCCAGTCTGAAAGTCACGTGTCAGTAACCCACGTCGTCCGCTTACCAACTTTGTTTGTCTCCTTGGGTTTCTCTATATATGCCAATCCAATTTCCTCTTCACACTCCTTTATTCAAAATCTCACAAAACCAACAAGTCTTTCCTAGAGAAAAAAAAAAAATTCCACACTCCCTTTTTTCCGTGGAAAATTTACTACACAACAACCAAATTAAAACTCAATAATCCTCGAGAAAGAAAAATAAACCCCATAACAACTATTCAATATGGTTATAGATTCAAAAACCAGTGGTAGTCATCACCGTAAACTCACTTTCGCCGCTTTCTTAAACACCGATCTCTCTGCCGACGAAGAAGAACAGAGCCATGGTGCTGCTGATGTCATCAATCCCAGTAGTAACAGGAACAAAAACAACCAACAACGTCAAAGCAATGCTTCGACCACGACCGGTGACTCGTCTCCTAATCAGGTTTTGTCTCCATGGAACCAGACTTACTCTCCGTACTACACCGACACGCCAACAACGCCTACTATGTCTCCCTCTCCGTGGAACCAGACTTACTCACCTTACTACAAGTCTCCCTGGATCTACCAGACCCGAAACATCGATGATGATTCGGACAACGGTTTGATCGGTACGATCGTGAGACAAGAAGGTCACGTCTACTCGTTGGCAGCTTCCGGAGATCTTCTATTCACTGGATCCGATTCCAAGAACATTCGGGTCTGGAAAGATCTCAAGGATTTCGCCGGGTTTAAATCAACAAGCGGTTTGGTTAAAGCGATTGTGATAACCGGAGATAACCGGATCTTCACCGGTCACCAAGACGGTAAAATCCGGGTTTGGAGAGGGTCCAAGACACGAACCGGTGGTTACTCACGAATCGGAAGCTTACCGACTCTTAAAGAGTTTTTAACGAAGTCGGTGAACCCGAAGAACTACGTGGAGGTTCGTCGCCGGAAAAACGTTCTCAAGATCCGACACTACGACGCCGTTTCGTCTCTGAGCTTGAACGAAGAGCTCGGTTTACTCTACTCCGGTTCGTGGGACAAGACTCTCAAAGTCTGGAGACTCTCCGACTCCAAATGCCTCGAATCGATTCAAGCTCACGACGACGCGATCAACACCGTCGCCGCCGGGTTCGACGACTTGCTCTTCACCGGATCCGCCGACGGGACTTTGAAAGTGTGGAGACGCGAGCTTCGAGGGAGAGGGACGAAGCATTTTCTGGTTAACGTGTTGATGAAGGAAGAGAGCGCTTTGACGGCGTTGGCGGTTAATTTAACGGCGTCAGTTGTTTACTGCGGATCTTCTGACGGCACCGTTAATTTCTGGGAAGGGAAGAAGTATCTATCTCACGGCGGGGCACTCCGCGGCCATCGTATGGCGGTGCTCTGTCTCGCGGTTGCCGGGAGTTTGGTGCTGAGCGGCGGAGGGGATAAGAACATTTGCGTGTGGAGGAGGAACGGTGATGGGATGCACACGTGTCTCTCGGTGTTGATGGACCACGTGGGACCTGTGAAGTGTTTGACGGCGGTGGAAGAGGGAGAGGAATACGGCGAAGGGAGATGGATAGTGTACAGTGGAAGTTTGGATAAATCGGTGAAGGTTTGGCGCGTGAAGGAGACGGCGTCTTCGGTGTGATTGGCTGAGATGGGTTGAGGAGGATGAGAGATTACGCGCCGTATTAGCGCGTGGAGATGCGGACTATGTGATCCGCCGGACATGTAACTGCTGTCTTAATGGTCAAGGCAACTAAGCAGATCATACTACCAATAGCAAACTGCCACATCATGAAGTATCTAAAAGGTTTAGAAAGTTCCTAACTTCCTATAGTTTATTTGAGCTTCGTTGTAACTGCACATATTTGAATTACGTAAAGAAAAGGGGAAAACAAACTTTATGTTATTTTATTCATTGTATTGAGATCATTTTGTTTATGTATTAGTATTATACGATTCGTACAAAACTGATTATTTAAAAACTAATGTTTCCGTTGACAAAAAAAAACTAATGTTTCCAGTGGATAAAAAACGGAATTTTAGATTTTCACTTCTAAAACGTACGTTAAGTTGATTTGTTAGCTTCTCTTTGTTGAATATGTTGTAGCCATTGACAAATGAAATGTAAAAATTTATTGGTGTCTTCATGAATTTATGTATTAAAGTCTCACTATTGTAGGGTGTAAATCATACCAATTTCTCACAAATTTACAGTTTTTCAAATAATACAGATCTAACACATATATTAAAGTTAGTCCAATAATCTAATTATTCAGAGGCGCTAAAGCCACTTTCCATCTTCTTCCTGCTTATGCTGCTTTTCACTGCCCTTGTGTTCTCCCCCTCGCATTCTCTTCTTTGCAGGCCACATTTGATTGGATTCAACCAAATCTTAAAGAAGCTTTTAAGCTTTCAAAGGTACCATGTTGGAATAGACGAGAAGACCAGCCAAACCTAACAACTAGATTCTCAACATTTCACAGTCGGATTTTATGTGCTGTAGATCATATATATTGTTATATTTTCACAAAAAGATATATTCGATAAGTGAGAAACTCCGTTCAAATGAATAACTAAAATCGGAACACCTAATGATGAATGACTAGATGTATTTAAAGAGTTTAGATTTGTCTAATTTTTTTTGGTATATGGTAGCTTTTACTTCATCCCAAATGACCTAAACATTTAATCTCTATGATTACTTTGTTTGACAATATTTTAGAATATAGCTGTCAGATTTTATAATTCAACTATCCATTTCTATGAGTTCGGGTCAAATGTTTTATTTTTGAATCCATTCCTCTCACATGGATCAAAATTTATTTATTGCCAATTGTAAAATTTTATAATTCACAATCCGTATCATGAATTCAAGTCATTTGTTCTATTTTAGTCCTTTCATTCACATGGATGCAAATTTATTTTGCCAATTGTTACAAAATAAAAATTTATCTACAAAAGATAAGAAAAGAACAAGCGTAAGCTAAGAATAAGAATACTTATGTGCATACAAAACACATCTAACAATGCATTGCATTTAATAAGTTTTTTCGAAATACAAACTTTTTTTAACACATTTTTTTTTGTTTGAACACACTTTCGAAATACAAACTAATTCCCAAAATAGGTGGATATCACCATAAGTTAGTTTATTTTAGACATCAAACAGTAATGCAAAATAAAAGTTACTGAAATCATATAGGAAGAAATCTAATCAGGGCCCTCAGCCCCAAGAGAAGCCAATAAGCCAGTTGATTAAAATAATGCAGTTTTGCTTGCATTAATCCCTTTTCCAGAAAATCATGAGACTACTTTTACTATAAGCTAATGAATCACCTCTTAGCAAAAAAAAAAAAGCTAATGAATCACCATTACTTATAGTTTATACATAATCAAGTGCCAAACCTAAAAGCATAACCAATACTCTTTGTAATTGAAAAAAACCAACAAAGCCTCAGGACACATCAAACCAAAACCAAAAATAACTATCGCATAGATGGACATTATACGACTCATATATTCTTTGAGTTATTTTGAAATTGATCTGATAAATATCACAACTGAAATTTGAGATTTTAATATTGTATGGTACTATGGTAGGTGGATTTGTTAGTTCAATTAGTTGAAAAAGAGTGTGTCACTGGAAACTAAATGTAATATTTTCGGATCATTTAAGTTTGATGCAAATCTTACAAGCATAGCCATGTCTATGCACGTTGACTAACCCTTCTATTCCTAACAGTTTTTTTCAATAGCATGAAAATTTAGTAAAATCTTGTTCTACTTTATACCAGGCATGTTTTTGTCAATGTTGTGCTTCGGGAGGGGGGGGGGATAATTTATAATTTGGATAACAAGCACCTAAATTTCAGTTTTGGTTCTTAAATAATTTATTCAACTAAGATGTAAAATTTAAATGAACTTTGTGAAAGTTATATGATTTTTCACAGGCAAATTTATTCATATGAGCATGTTCTAAAACTTTACTTCTCGTCTATATTACTTTAATTTATTAGCAATGATTAAGCCCATAGTTAAGGTTGCATTTTACAAGCAACTAGTGCTTTCCTATTAAAAATGAAGGTTGCAGTTTACAAAACAACACCGTCACGTTAGTCATGCTTCGCCAACGTAGTTAGGCAAAGCTCCACTAGGTACTTGTCCATTTGACTTTAGTTTATTAAGAATGATTAAGCCCATAGTTTTGACTAATTTATTATTCAGATCTTCACATGGTAGCTATTAAAGGTCTTATTAGTAGGTTAATCACAAATTCAACTTTTATATATTTTTCAACATTAATAATTCATTTTGACCTTCGGAGGAATCTATATATGCTCGTTGATCAAATAAAGTACATGGATGGAATAAATAAATTGAAAAACACGATCACAACTCACGAACAAAATGATTTAAACTCACGAATGCATTTAGCAGTCAGCACCTAGGCTCCTAGCTTTAACTAGGACTAGCATGTACGTTTAAAATGCTAAACTAAGAATTAGTTAAGACAGTTTCATAGTATAATAGACAGATAACATAATTGGCACTAAATAATCAGCACAGACCGTTGATAATACTTGCTTATATAATTACATATCTTCGAATCGTGCAACGATTTGGTTGTTTAGAATAAAATACTAGGAAATAATGTAATGTCTCTCATACGACCATTATATATGATACCACATATGTAATTCTCAAATATAATTATCAGAACAGTCCAATTATATTGCCCACTTTGGATATGATTTGAAACTTTGTCCTCAAATTTTCAAAAGAAGCATTACAAGATCATTGATGCTATATGTAATCGAGTTAAATATAAATTATATAAATAATTGTAAATGCAACTAACGTAACCGACCTTAGCTCAGTTGGTAGAGCGGAAGACTGTAGTAGACGCAGATAATCTTTAGGTCGCTGGTTCGATTCCGGCAGGTCGGAATAATTTTTTTTTTAAACTTTTTAACTCTTTCTTTGTTTGGGCTTTGAGAAACAAAAAGCCAGCCCATGTTACGCTCTTGCTTAAAAATGCCTCAAATGAACCGTTAAGAATTGAAGTGCACAAGAATCAGTCTTGTGGTTCTGACATCACACAGTGTCTCCATAGATGCTGCAGGCATTGCAGAAACTACTTAACAAGAAAGCATCTGGTTTATTAGGCATAGCTACTTGTAACCGCCCTGTTTTAACGAGAAAATCTACTATGCATCCATAGTTTTGAAAATCTAACTCCAACACAACAGCTTGAAAATCTAAGAAACAGAATCAGAGCCTTCCTCCCATTATGATTCCCTTTGTGCTTTGCGCTCTATGTGACATAAGTTTTCTTAAGCATTTCATGGAACACCTTATTCATGCAACATAAATCCCATGCTCTGTTTCTGTATGCTATAATGCTCGAATGAAGCCAAAGAGAAGGTAAAACAAAACGAAGAGGTGAAGAAAAAAATGGAAGAATCAACAACACACCACAACACACCCATCTTCATCATATCATTTTTCCTTGGGGCACAAGTGTCGACACCTAATTTGATGGAGATTAGGTATTTACAAACCTCTAAAAGTTTCTTAAACCCTAACTTGAGTTCCACTCCAAGGTTATATATAATGGTAAAACAACACATATCCACATGCAATGACACAGAGATAACAAGAGAGTTTAAATGAAGACATCCTACACGGAACTGCAGATCCATCAGTCACCCACCATAGTGACTACAGAGAGTGAATATCTGTTTCAGACGTACTCGTTGACTCGAAAGGCAGTCACTTTCAGAACGAAGTCTCTGGTTCTGAGCAGCTCGAACACGCAGACATCACCTTCTCCAAGGTTGTTCTCAAGAGTGAACTCGTACCATCCTTGGCTGAACTTGGCTCTCCCTGCTTTGTAGAGGCATCTCACTGGCCATTGTTTCTCCCCGAGCTGGACCTTGATGAATCCTGAGATCCCGCTTAAATACTTCTCAGCAAAACCAGACGGCAGATACTGTTGAAAGAAACATGCAACAACAACAAAAATAGAATTGTTTCAGATACCATTGTGATGTAATAATGAGATGTTTTGTTGCTTTACCATGATGCAACCTCTGTATAGATACGATGGTCGTAGGACAACTCTGAAGAAAGGGTTCGTTGGCTCGAACGTTTTGGCTGCATTAATAGCCCTCTCTCTTTCCTCTGCAGTCACGGTTCTCTTTCTCGCAGAAGCACTCTCGTAGAACTTTGAACGGTTCTCTGGGTCATCATCCCTTGGAGCAGATGAGTTTATTTCCTCTGGATAAATCACATCAAAAAGGTAGCTTGTAGTGAGAAGCTATCTAAGTATGAAACAAGAGTCTGCAGTAAAAGTTTAAGAAGAGAGAACAATGATTACCAGGATCAGCGTTCTTCTTCTTCCTCCCTCTCTTTTTTGGAACTTTTGGGGTTGGTGTTGTCTCTTCAGCTGGTAAAGAAAGGAAACATAAGAAATACAAGTACGATCACGATAAACAAGAAAGAAAGGTGAGAGGAAGTCACCTTTAACAGGTCCAGCGAAGAAGCTCTGGATAGCTGAACTAGTATGCCCTTTACTAGCGTGCGCAGTAGTTTCAGGATGCTGTGACGGGTACAACAAAGAAGAAGGATGAACGACCTCAACATCTTCATCTTCAAGGTCCTCAAACAAGCGTGCACGTTTGAAGTGGTTGTGTGCAGAATCCATGAGACCGGTGGAATGGTAGTTGATCTCGGAGTGTGATAAGTTGTAAATGTAGACGCTGAAGGCAGAGTTGCCTTCGTATCTGAATATCAAAAGGTAACCAATGCGGATTGAGTAACGGTCAACAAACTCTTGCCAACCATCTTGAAACCAGATTTTGTTGTTGTCAGCTTTCCTTAGCCCTACACGCCAAACATGACCATCAGGTACTGTGAGTGCAACTGCAACCGATAGCTCGTCCTTGAATTTACTCACAAACTTATCTGGAACTCTCTGCACAAAGCATACCAGGAATGAGAAAAAAAAAAGATTATTATTCAAATTTCATAAAACATAAATTATATATCTGTTAACTTTAATGTGAATATTCAAACCTAAATTCTTAGAAAAACCTTATTCCAAGGAGGACTATTTACTTATATGCTAGTATTTGGGTTTTGTTCAAAATAATCCACAAAACTTTCATGGTGAAATCTGCACAAGTGTGATAACTAATCACTGTATCATCTATTGTGAATATAAAGCAGATAATAAACCATTTATGTACTTTAATTTTTCTACACAAAAATCACTTTTATCTTAAGGGAACAAGCGAAGAGGCTTATGACATAGACAATGAGATAGATCTTACAAATCAATTACTATTTAGTTCCACTACTCTATTATCAATCAATAAGGAATCTAGAATCTTTAGACTTCATGAGTCAAACTGAGAACACAGTCAAAAGAGAGTAAACAAAACAGAGAAACCACAAAAACAGATCTCAACTTTTTCTCCTCGGAAATTGCATGAATCTAACAAAAGTATACATCTTATTATCATCAGAAGTCAACTTACTAGAAAACACATTCACACACTACACTCAATTTGCTATTAGATCATCAAAATCCTATACCACATGCAGATTTCTCCAAACCATAATCTACAAGTTCCCATTATCTGAGTTATATACAAATTGAAAATTTTCTATCTTCCTAGCTCAATTATTCAGCTCACAAAACTGAAAAAACAAAAAAAATACAAACTTGACTTGATTTTTATCAAGAATCAAGACAATTCAATTAAAGCAATCTAAGAAACTGTCACAACACAGATGATACAAACGCATATTACAATCTTGAAAACTCTCAAATTCGCATAAAGATCAAAACTCCGAAACCCAGAAGAAAAGAAGAGACTTTTGGGATACAAAGGAAGAAGAGGAGATTACCAGACGTTTTTCTTGGATAGTGGATGAGAAAATCAGCTTGTGGAAGAAAGGGCGTGGCATGTTGAGAGAGAAACAGTGATGAAGGAAAAAAAAAAAGAGAAGAAGAAGAAGAAGAGACCAAAGTCAGATCATGAAACGACGCCGGAGAAAGAATACGCGACAGAGACAGAGAAACACTTTCAGATCTGAAGCTATGGTCAAAGGGGGGGATTGGTGCTGTTACAACACTCTCTCTTCTCCTTTTACACCTGACTTGAGTGACCCAACCAAACCAAAACCCAAAGCCAATAGATAAAAAAATGATAATGTTATTAAAAAAAAACAACTTGTACAGCTCGAGCGAGTTCACTCGGTGGGTCGAACCGGTTGATCACTCGTGTGGTTTTATTATTGATTTTTTTTTGTTTAAACTATTCAAAAGCCGACCGCCCCCACCTACTCCACTTTTGGGACCATCTTTTTTCTTTTGTTTTTTAACAAATATAATATTTGTTTCTTTTTCTTTTGATTTAACTATTTTCCTTCTTTTTTTTGTAGCACAAGATATAATATTTTCGCCTTTATCAATATCACAGATAATATGTTATAACCCCCATTTGCAAATAAATTTTGTTCTGAAAAATATGTATTCATGAAAGAAAACTAGCATTATCTTGGCTCCATTTTTTTTTGTTATCTTGTTTTCTAATGATGAATGTGAACTATGATTATGAAGGTTTTGACCTTTGATTATAGTACGTAATGTACATTGTACGGTTACTACATTCACGGTCAATCTATATCTATTTAAA
>NW_026617259.1:5457-18267 GCF_000801105.2 Raphanus sativus | reverse complement strand
GAATAAATCTCATAGGAGTTGTGAGTAAGAAGATATCCCATTTCTATCCAGATGATTCCAGATTAGCCTGTTTCGGACATATGGCATTCCATGATCTTATCAAACCAGGATGAACCACGATTAAGAAGTTTATTTGGAACCACTAATCAGTGGAGATAACCAGGAAGTTGAATAAATCTCATAGGAGTTGTGAGTAAGAAGATATCCCACTTTCTATCCAGATGATTCCAGATAGCCTGTTCGGACATCGCAATTCTTCATGATTCTTATCAAACCAGGATGAACCACGATCTAAGAAGCTTATTTGGAACCATAATCAGTGGAGAATAACCAGGAGTTGAAATAAATCTCATAGGAGTTGTGAGTAAGAAGATATCCCACTTTCTATCCAGATGATTCCAGATTAGCCTGTTCGGACATATGGCATATCTTCATGATTTCTTATCAAACCAGGATGAACCACGATCTAAGAAGCTTTATTTGGAACCACTAATCAGTGGAGAATAACAGGAAGTTGAATAAATATAGGAGTTGTGAGTAAGAAGATATCCCACCTTATCCAGATGATTCCAGATTAGCCTGTTCGGACATATGCCATTATCTTCATGATTCCTATAAAACCAGGATGAACCTATGTAAGAAGCTTGATTGGGAACCACTATCAGTGGAGAATAACCAGGAAGTTGAATAAATCTCACAGGAGTTGTGAGTAAGAAGTATCCCACTTTCTATCCAGATGATTCCAGATTAGCCTGTTCGGACATATGGCAATATCTTCATGATTCTTATCAAACAGGATGAACCACGATCTAAGAAGCTTTATTTGGAAAACTAATCAGTGGAGAATAGAGTTGAATAAATCTCATAGGAGTTGTGATAAGAAGATATACTTTCTATCCAGATGATTCCAGATTAGCCTGTCGGACATATGATTATCTTCATGATTCTTATCAAACAGGATGAACCACGATCTAAGAAGCTTTATTTGGAACCACTAATCAGTGGAGAATAACCAGGAAGTTGAAATAAATCTCATAAGGTTGTGAGAGAAAGATATCCCACTTTCTATCCAGATGATTCCAGATTAGCCTGTTCGGACATATGCATTATCTTCATGATTCTTATCAAAAGGATGAACCACGATCTAAGAAGCTTTATTGGGAACCACTAATCAGTGGAGAATACCAGGAAGTTGAATAAATCTCATAGGAGTTGTGAGTAAAAGATATCCCACTTTCTATCCAGATGATTCCAGATTAGCCTGTTCGGACATATGGCATATCTTCATGATTCTTATCAAACCAGGATGAACCACGATCTAAGAAGCTTTATTTGGAACCACTAATCAGTGGAGAATAACCAGGAAGTTGAATAAATCTCATAGGAGTTGTGAGTAAGAAGATATCCCACTTTCTATCCAGATGATTCCAGATTAGCCTGTTCGGACATATGGCATTATCTTCATGATTCTTATCAAACCAGGATGAACCACGATCTAAGAAGCTTTATTTGGAACCACTAATCAGTGGAGAATAACCAGGAAGTTGAATAAATCTCATAGGAGTTGTGAGTAAGAAGATATCCCACTTTCTATCCAGATGATTCCAGATTAGCCTGTTCGGACATATGGCAATATCTTCATGATTCTTATCAAACAGGATGAACCAATCTAAGAAGCTTTATTTGGAACCACTAATCAGTGGAGAATAACCAGGAAGTTGAATAATCTCATAGGAGTTGTGAGTAAGAAGATATCCCACTTTCTATCCAGATGATTCCAGATTAGCCTGTTCGACATATGCCATTATCTTCATGATTCTTATCAAACCAGGATGAACCACGATCTAAGAAGCTTTATTTGGAACCACTAATCAGTGGAGAATAACCAGGAAGTTGAATAAATCTCATAGGAGTTGTGAGTAAGAAGATATCCCACTTTCTATCCAGATGATTCCAGATAAGCCTGTTCGGACATATGGCAATATCTTCATGATTCTTATCAAACCAGGATGAACCACGATCTAAGAAGCTTTATTTGGAACCACTAATCAGTGGAGAATAACCAGGAAGTTGAATAAATCTCATAGGAGTTGTGAGTAAAGAAGATATCCCACTTTCTATCCAGATGATTCCAGATTAGCCTGTTCGGACATATGGCCATTATCTTCATGATTCTTATCAAACCAGGATGAACCACGATCTAAGAAGCTTTATTTGGAACCACTAATCAGTGGAGAATAACCAGGAAGTTGAATAAATCTCAGGAAGTTGTGAGCAAGAAGATATCCCACTTTCTATCCAGATGATTCCAGATTAGCCTGTTCGGACATATGCCATTATCTTCATGATTCTTATCAAACCAGGATGAACCACGATCTAAGAAGCTTTATTTGGAACCACTAATCAGTGGAGAATAACCAGGAAGTTGAATAAATCTCATAGGAGTTGTGAGTAAGAAGATATCCCACTTTCTATCCAGATGATTCCAGATTAGCCTGTTCGACATATGGCAATATCTTCATGATTCTTATCAAACCAGGATGAACACGATCTAAGAAGCTTTATTTGGAACCACTAATCAGTGGAGAATAACCAGGAAGTTGAATAAATCTCATAGGAGTTGTGAGTAAGAAGATATCCCCTTTCTATCCAGATGATTCCAGATTAGCCTGTTCGGACATATGCCATTATCTTCATGATTCTTATCAAACCAGGATGAACCACGATCTAAGAAGCTTTATTTGGGAACCACTAATCAGTGGAGAATAACCAGGAAGTTGAATAAATCTCATAGGAGTTGTGAGTAAGAAGATATCCCACTTTCTATCCAGATGATTCCAGATTAGCCTGTTCGGACATATGGCAATATCTTCATGATTCTTATCAAACCAGGATGAACCACGATCTAAGAAGCTTTATTTGGAACCACTAATCAGTGGAGAATAACCAGGAAGTTGAATAAATCTCAGGAGTTGTGAGTAAGAAGATATCCCACTTTCTATCCAGATGATTCCAGATTAGCCTGTTCGGACATATGGCAATATCTTCATGATTCTTATCAAACCAGGATGAACCACGATCTAAGAAGCTTTATTTGGAACCACTAATCAGTGGAGAATAACCAGGAAGTTGAATAAATCTCATAGGAGTTGTGAGTAAGAAGATATCCCACTTTCTATCCAGATGATTCCAGATTAGCCTGTTCGGACATATGAAATTATCTTCATGATTCTTATCAAACCAGGATGAACAACGATCTAAGAAGCTTTATTTGGAACCACTAATCAGTGGAGAATAACCAGGAAGTTGAATAAATCTCAAAGGAGTTGTGAGTAAGAAGATATCCCACTTTCTATCCAGATGATTCCAGATTAGCCTGTTCGGACATATGCCATTATCTTCATGATTCTTATCAAACCAGGATGAACCAATATCTAAGAAGCTTTATTGGGAACCACTAATCAGTGGAGAATAACCAGGAAGTTGAATAAATCTCATAGGAGTTGTGAGTAAGAAGATATCCACTTTCTATCCAGATGATTCCAGATTAGCCTGTTCGGACATATGGCAATATCTTCATGATTCTTATCAAACCAGGATGAACCACGATCTAAGAAGCTTTATTTGGAACCACTAATCAGTGGAGAATAACCAGGAAGTTGAATAAATCTCATAGGAGTTGTGAGTAAGAAGATATCCCACTTTCTATCCAGATGATTCCAGATTAGCCTGTTCGGACATATGGCAATATCTTCATGATTCTTATCAAACCAGGATGAACCACGATCTAAGAAGCTTTATTTGGAACCACTAATCAGTGGAGAATAACCAGGAAGTTGAATAAATCTCATAGGAGTTGTGAGTAAGAAGATATCCCACTTTCTATCCAGATGATTCCAGATTAGCCTGTTCGGACATATGGCAATATCTTCATGATTCTTATCAAACCAGGATGAACCACGATATAAGAAGCTTTATTTGGAACCACTAATCAGTGGAGAATAACCAGGAAGTTGAATAAATCTCATAGGAGTTGTGAGTAAGAAGATATCCCACTTTCTATCCAGATGATTCAAGATTAGCCTGTTCGGACATATGGCAATATCTTCATGATTCTTATCAAACCAGGATGAACCACGATCTAAGAAGCTTTATTTGGAACCACTAATCAGTGGAGAATAACCAGGAAGTTGAATAAATCTCATAGGAGTTGTGAGTAAGAAGATATCCCACTTTTTATCCAGATGATTCCAGATTAGCCTGTTCGGACATATGGCAATATCTTCATGATTCTTATAAACCAGGATGAACCACGATCTAAGAAGCTTTATTTGGAACCACTAATCAGTGGAGAATAACCAGGAAGTTGAATAAATCTCATAGGAGTTGTGAGTAAGAAGATATCCCACTTTCTATCCAGATGATTCCAGATTAGCCTGTTCGGACATATGGCAATATCTTCATGATTCTTATCAAACCAGGATGAACCACGATCTAAGAAGCTTTATTTGGAACCACTAATCAGTGGAGAATAACCAGGAAGTTGAATAAATCTCATAGGAGTTGTGAGTAAGAAGATATCCCACTTCTATCCAGATGATTCCAGATTAGGCTTTTCGGACATATGCCATTATCTTCATGATTCTTATCAAACCAGGATGAACCAATATGTAAGAAGCTTGATTGGGAACCACTAATCAGTGGAGAATAACCAGGAAGTTGAATAAATCTCATAGGAGTTGTGAGTAAGAAGATATCTGTAACGACCCGATTACTATAAACCAAACATAAAAATTGGTTATGTTTAATTATCGAACCAAACCATTCCAAAGGTTTATCTTTTAGTGGTTTATTATAAATCGTGTATGCATATATAAGTTAATATGTATCTCCTCCTAAAAACCTAAAGTTATTTGCCGTCAGTAGAGATTAAGCCTTCTCTAAGCCATCTTCTTCTCCATCACCAGCCACCATCAGCCACCATGAAAGAGGAGCCATCACACCTTTTAAAAAGAGAGATTAAAGCTCATCAGACACGTTTTGGAAGAGCAGAGGAACGATCAATCAAACCTGAGTATTTCGAAGCCAAATTTTGAGTTATGTTCTACACTCATAGATATATGTTTATCAGAAAGCGGATTATCATTTGGATTTTTCATCTAATAGTTATGGTCATTTCTTTGGGGCTGCTCGTTGTAGATCGGATCCGCCGATAAGTCAACTTCATCAGTGTTTTCCCGTTGATCTAGAAGGAACCCGCAAACGAGCGAGATATCAATCGAAAGATCTCGTTGTCAGATTTCCAGATCATCTTCCCGATCGTAAAACCAAGGCACGGTTGGAAAGTTATCGACGTTGCTTCTTGGCCAAGGATAAGCTGAAGCTTTAGTGATGCAGATACAGTTCCGACCAGTCTCAGCGTAAAGGCCAAACGGCCGACCTAAACGAAAGCTTTCAATCTGGAAATTTGTCAGTAAGTAGTTATCTCTTTTATCTATCATCTCCAAGAAGCGGATCGTCATTTCGAGTCAGTTTCTGAGAATTATGCCTGTTATCGTGAGAGGTGTTGGTGCAGTCTGCATTCGTGACCAGCCTAGGTGTGAAGCCATTTTGGTTGATCAAATGGTGTCCGATCGGAGTAAACTCAGTGGCTACGGACAGAGGACATCTAGGCCTACATTCTGATCGGAGGGATTGAAAAGTTAACGGTCAGTTATTGAGATATTCACATGTTTTCTTTATGGTTCAGTTCTGCCAGATCATTGTATTCATTTATTCTCAGAGAGTTCCGAAGTTGCTGTTTTAGAGCTGCCAAGGTCCATTCTGTGTTTCTCAGGTTCCTTTAAAACCTGTGGCTAAGGTGAGGGTCTACTCCATAAATTCCGTACCATTGTAGAATTCCTTCTATGATAGGTTTAGACTTCGAAACATGAAATGTGTCTGCTTGAGTCCTTGCTTGGTAGTTAGTTTATTTATTGCAAACCGGAATTAGGGGTCTAGAGGATTCAACCATTGATTGGATTGTGTGATGATGAGATATGAGATATATATATGTATATACATAGTTATAGTAGGGACTATGTGCGAGGGCGGGGGTTCAGGGATGCCTGGACTAGCGACGCCTTTGTGGAGGGGCGGGGGCTCAGAGACGTCTGGGCTAGCGACGCAATTTGTGTGGTGCGTGGTGCAGAGACGTTTGCATCTGACGCAGCGATCGAGGGCGGGAGTACAGAGACAGACTGTACTAGCGACGCCACGTATGTATATCCATATGCGGAGATGCGGGGTGTGTGGTATATCTATGCACTATCAGCGCAGTGTTTGTTGTGTGTGATGCTTTAGGCGTCTTGCTTGTTCATGTTAGAGCTAAACTTCCATAGCGGGAGTTCTATTTACTTAAGTCAGTGGTTTGTGGATTAGCATCCCATACCTCACTGAGTGACTCCCCTGTTACTCACCCTCTTTTTTTCCCTTTCAGGTGAGGTAGCCGAGCAGGAGTGATTGCTTTCGGTTTGGTGCTCTGGGAGTTTTATTTCTTATTTTCAGACTTCGATTTTACGCTTTTATCGATATTTTTCCGGGATTTATTTTATTTCTGCTATTATTGGATTATGGTGTTGAGTTTGACCTTTGAAAAGTAATAAATGGAGACTTTTATGAGATTATTATTTATTATATTATTTTAGAAAATCGGGGTATTACAATTTGGTATCAGAGCGGGTTCCGTCCCGGCTCCGACCCGGGATGGCGATTTGTGGGACTGGATTTTAATTGGTTTTAAAAGTTTTTCGGAACATTTTGGGAATTGGGGGGATTTTAAAAATAAAAGTAACTAGCACGTTTCTGTTCGGTAACTCCTAACCCAATTGTCTTTTTATGACGATGAGTTTACTCATCGTTATCCGTTCTCTAGCTAACAAGGTTTCAGCCATATGTTCAACAGATGGAGAATGTCACAGTTTATCAGATGCTCATGTGTTTATCAGGTTCGTCAACCGTGTTCGGAGATTGCCAGTGAATTTGTGATGTTTCTGCCACCACCTTACTTTAAGTCGTCACTCTGCGACTTTTTGGTTACTGGAGATTATTTGGTGTGATAGGTGAGCCATTGGTTGGCATGTGTTATTCTTGTGTACGAGTAAATTGATTATTTTGGAGGTATGTTCAATTTGTAAACTCATGGGGATCGCTTTTGGATCAGAGGTGCGGCATCTTGTGCTTTGTATATACTGGAGTTATGCCTGTTTTCGTTTGCCAGATATTGGCGGTATTGACCGTTTCAGATTGTGTTTAAGCTATTAAGATTCAGACAGCCGGCACACAGAGATTGGGGACCACTGGCGTTCATCGAGATGTATCAGTTCTACTTGGAGGGGTCGATTTCATCGGAGACTTAGCAGAGGTGGAGCTGGATTTCTATGAGGTTATAGTTGGGATGGATTGGCTGTCACTTCATCGAGTGGTACTAGATTGCCTCAGAGCAAGAGTTCATATCTCTAGAGGTGATGGGAATATCACATTTCAGTGTATTCAGGCTTACCGAGGAATTTCATTCATTTCCATGTTGCACGCTGAGGATCTATTGGAAAGAGGAGCAGAAGGATTTATGGCGACTATTTTGATGGATAAGGAAAAGGGACATCATGAGTTGCAGGATATTCCAGTGGTTGCAGAGTTTGAAGATGTATTCGAAGCCTTAAAGGGGCCACCACCAGCCAGAGTAGACGCTCTTATGATTGAGTTGGAACCAGGGACAGAACAAGTTTCACAAGCGCAGTATCGTTTAGTACCAGCAGAGATAACTGAGTTGAAAAAGTAGCCGGATGAACTCTCGGATAAGGTTTTCATCAGGTCGAGTACTTCACCATTGGGAGCATGTACATAGGACGGGATTTTGTACATTTTATGGACATTATGAGCTCGTGGTGATGTTGATTAGGTTTTCGAAATGCACCAGTAGCATTCAAGAAACTTATGAACGATGTGTTTCGTCAGCCCTTAGATAAGTGTGCGATTGCCTTCATCGACGACATCGTAATTTATTCTTTGAGCAGAGAGGAGCATGCGAAGGATTAACGGATTGTGTTGGTTAAGCTGGAGAGCATCAATTATTTGCTAGCTTGGTAAGTTTTTCTTTTGGCAGGAGAAAAAAAATGGATTTTGGGTTATGTGGTTCCGGAAGCAGGAGCTGCTCAAGATTTGGAAAATATCACTACGATTTTAGCGTGGCCGACATCTAAGAGTTATAGAGAAGAAATTATTTTTATTGGCCTGGTATGAAGAACAATGTTGCTACAATGTATCGCAGTGTCAAACATGTCAGATGGTTAAGGTTGAGAATCTTGTGCTTAGCGGGTTACTGAATGATCTGCCATTGCCATAGTGGAAATGGTACTTGGTGACTATGGATTTGTGATTGTGTTACAAAAAAAAAAAAAGCTTCATGTGGAAAGAATCCTATTGGGTTGTTGAGGATAGATTCACCAAGTCTGCTCATTTTCTAGCGATTATGAAAAGAAATGGAGCTGATCAATTGGCGCAGATGTACATCAGAGAGATTATGAGGTTGTATGGAGTTTCTGTTAGCATTGTATCAGATTGGGATACTAAGTTCACATATGCTTCTTGGAGAGCCTTTCTGAAGGCATTTGGGACAAAGGTCCACATGAGTACAGCCTACCAACCACAGACACATGGCAGTCAAGGAGGACTATTCAGACATTGGAGGATATGCTCAGAGCTTGCGTTTTATATCGGGAAGGAAACTGGGGGGAAATATCTACATCTAGCAGAGTTTTCCTACAACAACACCTATCATTCGAATATGAGATGACACCATATGAGGCATTTTATAGTAGGTCTTATCATACACCACTTAGTTGGACATAAGTGGGGGAGAGACAAGAGTTAGAACCTTCAATGGTTCTAGAGACAGTATAGCAAATGGACATGCTCAAGGTCGGCTTAAGAAAGCCATGACCATCGCAGAAGTTATGCAGCTAAGCGTTGTAAAGATCTGAAGTTTCTTGTCGGCGGTCGAGTATACCTGAAAATAAGGACAATTCAAGGAGGATTTGAGACTCGAAATTTAACAAGATTAAAACGAAATATATGGGACCATATTACATTTTGGAGCAGACTGGAGCAGTTGCTTACAAACTGGATTTATCGGCAGAGTTATAAGACTTTAAAGTCGTGTTTCATCTACTTGTTTTGAAGATAGTCGTAAGAGAGACAGTGCTCATTTTTCAGTAGCCACCAGATGATCTCAGAGAGATTGTATGCATCTTGTCAGACAGTGGAGATCATGGACCGACAAGTGAAAGCGGTTCAGGGAATGACGACTATGTTGGTCAAAGTTTATTGGACGATTCAGAACTCTTTTCAGTATGGTAATGGACAGCCGACTCAAGATTTGAATTCGGGGACGAATTCCAATTAAGTGGGGAAAAATTGTAACGACCTGATTACTATAAACCAAACATAAAAATTGGTTATGTTTAATTATCGAACCAAACCATTCCAAAGGTTTATCTTTTAGTGGTTTATTATAAATCGTGTATGCATATATAAGTTAATATGTATCTCCTCCTAAAAACCTAAAGTTATTTGCCGTCAGTAGAGATTAAGCCTTCTCTAAGCCATCTTCTTCTCCATCACCAGCCACCATCAGCCACCATGAAAGAGGAGCCATCACACCTTTTAAAAAGAGAGATTAAAGCTCATCAGACACGTTTTGGAAGAGCAGAGGAACGATCAATCAAACCTGAGTATTTCGAAGCCAAATTTTGAGTTATGTTCTACACTCATAGATATATGTTTATCAGAAAGCGGATTATCATTTGGATTTTTCATCTAATAGTTATGGTCATTTCTTTGGGGCTGCTCGTTGTAGATCGGATCCGCAGATAAGTCAACTTCATCAGTGTTTTCCCGTTGATCTAGAAGGAACCCGCAAACGAGCAAGATATCAATCGAAAGATCTCGTTGTCAGCTTTCCAGATCATCTTCCCGATCGTAAAACCAAGGCACGGTTGGAAAGTTATCGACGTTGCTTCTTGGCCAAGGATAAGCTGAAGCTTTAGTGATGCAGATACAGTTCCGACCAGTCTCAGCGTAAAGGCCAAACGGCCGACCTAATCGAAAGCTTTCAATCTGGAAATTTGTCAGTAAGTAGTTATCTCTTTTATCTATCATCTCCAAGAAGCGGATCGTCATTTCGAGTCAGTTTCTGAGAATTATGCCTGTTATCGTGAGAGGTGTTGGTGCAATCTGCATTCGTGACCAGCCTAGGTGTGAAGCCATTTTGGTTGATCAAATGGTGTCCGATCGGAGTAAACTCAGTGGCTACGGACAGAGGACATCTAGGCCTACATTCTGATCGGAGGGATTGAAAAGTTAACGGTCAGTTATTGAGATATTCACATGTTTTCTTTATGGTTCAGTTCTGCCAGATCATTGTATTCATTTATTCTGAGAGAGTTCCGAAGTTGCTGTTTTAGAGCCGCCAAGGTCCATTCTGTGTTTCTCAGGTTCCTTTAAAACCCGTGGCTAAGGTGAGGGTCTACTCCATAAATTCCGTACCAGTGTAGAATTCCTTCTATGATAGGTTTAGACTTCGAAACATGAAATGTGTCTGCTTGAGTCCTTGCTTGGTAGTTAGTTTATTTATTGCAAACCGGAATTAGGGGTCTAGAGGATTCAACCATTGATTGGATTGTGTGATGATGAGATATGAGATATATATATATGTATATACATAGTTATAGTAGGGACTATGTGCGAGGGCGGGGGTTCAGGGATGCCTGGACTAGCGACGCCACTGTGGAGGGGCGGGGGCTCAGAGACGTCTGGGCTAGCGACGCAATTTGTGTGGTGCGTGGTGCAGAGACGTTTGCATCTGACGCAGCGATCGAGGGCGGGGGTACAGAGACAGACTGTACTAGCGATGCCACGTATGTATATCCATATGCGGAGATGCGGGGTGTGTGGTATATCTATGCACTATCAGCGCAGTGTTTGTTGTGTGTGATGCTTTAGGCGTCTTGCTTGTTCATGTTAGAGCTAAACTTCCATAGCGGGAGTTCTATTTACTTAAGTCAGTGGTTTGTGGATTAGCATCCCATACCTCACTGAGTGACTCTCCTGTTACTCACCCTCTTTTTTCCCCTTTCAGGTGAGGTAGCCGAGCAGGAGTGATTGCTTTCGGTTTGGTGCTCTGGGAGTTTTATTTCTTATTTTCAGACTTCGATTTTACGCTTTTATCGATATTTTTCCGGGATTTATTTTATTTCTGCTATTATTGGATTATGGTGTTGAGTTTGACCTTTGAAAAGTAATAAATGGAGACTTTTATGAGATTATTATTTATTATATTATTTTAGAAAATCGGGGTATTACAATATCCCTTTTTCTATCAAGGTGATTCCAGATTAGCCTGTTCGGACATATGCCATTATCTTCATGATTCTTATCAAACCAGGATGAACAAATATGTAAGAAGCTTGATTGGGAACCACTAATCAGTGGAGATAACCAGGAAGTTGAATAAATCTCATAAGTGTTGTGAGTAAGAAGATATCCCACCTTCTATCCAGATGATTCCAGATTAGGCTTTTCGGACATATGCCATTATCTTCATGATTCTTATTAAACCAGGATGAACCACGATCTAAGAAGCTTTATTTGGAACCACTAATCAGTGGAGAATAACCAGGAAGTTGAATAAATCTCATAGGAGTTGTGAGCAAGAAGATATCCCATCTTCTATCCAGATGATTCCAGATTAGCCTGTTCGGACATATGCAATTATCTTCATGATTCCTATCAAACCAGGATGAACCACAATCTAAGAAGCTTTATTTGGAACCACTAATCAGTGGAGAATAACCAGGAAGTTGAATAAATCTCATAGGGGTTGTGAGTAAGAAGTTGTCCCACTTTCTATCCAGATGATTCCAGATTAGCATGTTCGGATATATGGCAATATCTTCATGATTCTTATCAAACACGGATGAACCACAATCTAAGAAGCTTTATTTGGAACCACTTATCAGTGGAGAATAACCAGGAAGTTGAATAAATCTCATAGGAGTTGTGAGTAAGAAGATATCCCACTCTTCTATCCAGATGATTCCAGATTAGCCTGTTCGGACATATGCCATTAACTTCATGATTCCTATCAAACCAGGATGAACAAATATGTAAGAAGCTTGATTGGGAACCACTAATCAGTGGAGAATAACCAGGAAGTTGAATAAATCTCATAGGAGTTGTGAGTAAGAAGAAATCCCACTTTCTATCCAGATGATTCCAGATTAGCCTGTTCGGACATATGGCAATATCTTCATGATTCTTATCAAACCAGGATGAACCACGATCTAAGAAGCTTTATTTGGACCCACTAATCAGTGGAGAATAACCAGGAAGTTGAATAAATCTCATAGGAGTTGTGAGTAAGAAGATATCCCACTTTTATCCAGATGATTCCAGAGTAGCTTGTTCGGACATATGGCAATATCTTCATGATTCTTATCAAACCAGGATGAACCACGATCTAAGAAGCTTTATTTAAAACACTAATCAGTGGAGAATAACCAGGAAGTTGAATAAATCTCATAGGAGTTGTGAGTAAGAAGATATCCCACTTTCTATCCAGGTGATTCCAGATTAGCCTGTTCGGACGTATGACAAAATTTCATGATTCTTATCAAACCAGGATGAACAAATATGTAAGAAGCTGATTGGGAACCACTAATCAGTGGAGAATAACCAGGAAGTTGAATAAATCTCATAAGTGTTGTGAGTAAT
>NW_026617259.1:0-5357 GCF_000801105.2 Raphanus sativus | reverse complement strand
AAAAGGGACATCATGAGTTGCAGGATATTCCAGTGGTTGCAGAGTTTGAGGATGTATTTGAGGCCTCACAGGGGCCACCACCAGCCAGAGTAGACGCTCTTATGATTGAGTTGGAACCAGGGACAGAACCGGTTTCACAAGCGCAGTACCGTTTAGTACCAGCAAGTATAACTGAGTTGAAAAAGCAGCCGGATGAACTCTCGGATAAGGTTTTCATCAGGTCGAGTACTTCACCATTGAGAGCATGTACATAGGACGGTATTTGTACATGTTATGGACATTATGAGCTCGTGGTGATGCTGATTAGGTTTTCGAAATGCACGGGTAGCATTCAAGAAACTTATGAACGATGTCTTTCGTCAGCACTTGGATAAGTGTGCGGATTGCCTTCATCGATGACATCGTAATTTATTCTTTGAGCAGAGAGGAGCATGCGGAGCTTTAACAGACTGTGTTGGTTAAGCTGGAGAGCATCAATTATTTGCTAGCTTGGTAAGTTTTTATTTTGGCAGGAGAAGGAAAAAAATTGGATTTTGGGTTATGTGGTTTCAGAAGCAAGAGTTACCAAGATTTGGAAAATACCACTATGGTTTCAGCGCGGCCAACATCTAAGAGTTACATAGATAAGAAGTTATGTTTTTATTGCCCTGGTACGAAGAAAAATGTTGCTACATTTGTATTGCAGTGTCAGACATGTCAGATGGTTAATGTTGAGAATCTGGTGCTTAGCGGGTTATTGCATGATCAGCCATTACCATATTGGAAATGGTACTTGGTGGCTATGGATTTGTGATTGTTTTACCAAAAAACAAAAAAAAAAGATTCATGTGGAAAGAATGCTATTTGGGTTATTGAGGTTATACTCACCAAGTCTGTTCGTTTTCTAGTGATTACGAAAACAAATGGAGCTTATCAGTTGGCACAGATGTATATCAAAGAGATTGTGAGGTTGCATGGAGTTCTTGTTAGCATGTATAAGATTGGGATACTGAGTTCACATCTACTTTTTGGGGAGCCTTTCAGAAGGCGCTTGGGACAAAGGTCCACACGAGTACAACCTACCAACCACAGACAGATGGGCAGTCAGAGAGGACTATTCAGACATTGGAGGATTGGGGGAAGTATCTACATCTAGCAGATTTTTCCTACAACAACACCTATCATTCTAGTATGAGATGGCACCAGATGAGGCGCTTTATGGTAGGCCTTGTCGTACACCACTTTTTGGACATAAGTGGGGGAGAGACGAGACTTGAATCAGCAATGTTCAGGAGATGGTAAAGCAAGTTGAGATGCTCAAGGTACAGCTTAAGGAAGCCCATGACCGTCAAAAGAGTTATGCAGATCAGCACCATAAGGATTTGGAGTTTCAGATGGGAGACTTAGTACACTTGAAAATAAGGACATTTCAAGGAGGATCTAAGACTCGAAAGCTAAGAAGCGTAAACCGAGATATATGGGACCGTACCCCATTGTGGAGCGGATAAGAGCAGTGGCTTATCGATCACAGTTATCAGCAGAGTTGTTAGAGTTTCAAGGTGTAATTCATGTGTCAGTTTTGAGAAAGGCCGGGAGATAGCTAAAAATCATTTTTGCAGCAGCCGTCAGATGATCATGGTAAAAAGGATATTATAAATCAGCAAGTAAAAGAGATGACCAGGTTTGTCGAAGTTTGTTGAGAGAGAGACATGATTATGAGGAGACCGAGACTCAGATGAAGTCTATCCTGAATTGTTTTAAAGAATGGTATTTGGCAGCGGTTTCAAAAATTGAATTCGAGGACGAGTTCTTTATAAGTGGGGGAGAATTGTAACGACCCGGTTTTCACTGCGCCGGTTTAGTAATTGTTTTGATTATTTAATTGGACTAAACCAGACTAATTACAAAATCAAAGCGATATATATACCCGTATGTATCTCCTTCACGTTAACCTAGCCGTCATATTTACAAGAGAGAAACCACCATCGCTGTACCATCTCTTCCCAAACACCTATTCTCCACTCATGTTGTCCTGCGGTCAAAGAAACTTTCAGTTCCATACGTAAAGAAGACGAGTCTCCAAATCCATCACCATTCCATCCCATGTGAGTTGACGTAAGCAAAGCCGAGAGGGGAAGAAGAAGTACAGACCGGAGCCACCATCTCATCGTCACCAAGCACCATTGTTTTGCGCCCCTGTGAGCCTAAGCCACCAGATGTGTCTCATAGAACTGGAGATACTTTCCTGCGCCAGAGATTCCGCCATGTCTTAAGCGGAGGAGAAGAAATGAGTTATATTAGATCCATGCCTGAGAAGTGGTTTTGTGGGAGGATTATAGATCGATCCAGAGAAAGTTAGCCTTCGAATCATGGCTATTTGGATAGATCCCGTTTCCAGAAATATGCAGCATCAAACGGAATCGAGATCGGATTTGTACAGCAAAAGTTATGGACATTGCTTCTTGGCCAAGAATAAGCCTAAGCTGTAGCGATGCAGATACAGTTCCGACCAGTCTCAGCGTAAAAGCCAAACGGCCGATCTAATCGAAAGCTTTCAATCTGGAAATTTGTAAGTAAGTAGTTGATTCTTTTATCTATCATTGCCAACAAGCGGATCGTTATTTCGAGTTATTATCTGAGAATTATTGTTGTTTTCGTGAGAGGTGTTGGTGCATTCTGCGTTTGTGACCAGCCTAGGTGGGAAGCCATTTTGGTTGATCAAATTGTGTCCGATCGGAGTAAAGTCGGTGGCTAAGGACAGAGGACATCTAGCACTACATTATGAACGGAGGGATTGAAAAGTTAAAGGTCAGTTCTTGAGATATTCTATTTTCTTTGGAGTTTAGTTCTGTCAGAATCATCACATTCATGTATTTTCAGAGAGCTTCCGAGTTGCTGTTTTAGAACCAACAAAGTCATTTGTTGTTTTCTCAGTCCTTTTCAGAATTTGTGGCAAAGGTGAGGTTCTACTCCATAAATTCCGTACCAGTGTAGAATTCCTTCTATGATAGGTTTAGACTTCGAAACATGAAATGTGTCTGCTTGAGTCCTTGCTTGGTAGTTAGTTTATTTATTGCAAACCGGAATTAGGGGTCTAGAGGATTCAACCATTGATTGGATTGTGTGATGATGAGATATGAGATATATATATATATATATGTATATACATAGTTATAGTAGGGACTATGTGCGAGGGCGGGGGTTCAGGGATGCCTGGACTAGCGACGCCACTGTGGAGGGGAGGGGGCTCAGAGACGTCTGGGCTAGCGACGCAATTTGTGTGGTGCGTGGTGCAGAGACGTTTGCATCTGACGCAGCGATCGAGGGCGGGGGTACAGAGACAGACTGTACTAGCGACGCCACGTATGTATATCCATATGCGGAGATGCGGGGTGTGTGGTATATCTATGCACTATCAGCGCAGTGTTTGTTGTGTGTGATGCTTTAGGCGTCTTGCTTGTTCATGTTAGAGCTAAACTTCCATAGCGGGAGTTCTGTTTACTTAAGTCAGTGGTTTGTGGATTAGCATCCCATACCTCACTGAGTGACTCCCCTGTTACTCACCCTCTTTTTCCCCCTTTCAGGTGAGGTAGCCGAGCAGGAGTGATTGCTTTCGGATTGGTGCTTTGGGAGTTTTATTCTTATTTTCAGACTTCGGTTTTATGCTTTTATCGATATTTTCCGGCATTTATTTTATTTATGCTATTATTGGATTATGGTATTGAGTTTGACTTTTGAGAATTAATAAATGGAGACTTTTATGAGATTATTATTTATTATATTATTATAGAAAATCGGGGTATTACAGAAAAGTTCATAAAATGATCAATATGTGTCTGATTTTTGCCAAATTCGACCAGCCCATTCCTCAGTCCATTTCAAGCCTTTTCTCATCAAGAAATATCAAAGAAAGAAGTCCTGGTCGTGCATGGGAAAGAGAGATTCAAAGGAGAACCAAATTCTGGTCAAGTCTTGCCTAGTTCTTTGTTTCAGTCAAGTCTTTGCTTCCTAGTTTCAAAGTCTTGGTTTTAGCATTTTTATTTTCGAAATCTACACATTGTAAACCTATAAAAAAGGCCTAAGTTGCCAATAAATAAAATCATTCACCTTTTGTTTAAAAACTCTTTCAAATCTGTGAATCCCTTGTTCAGCTTCTGGACATTGTATGCTTAGGAGGTAATTCTCTGCAAAGCACTTTTGCCTTAGATCATTGTTTGTGGGTGTAATACTCACGATCTCTGGCGCATCTACACAAGTGTCTGATCAGTTCATTGGGCAACACTGAAGATCACATCCATTATCGACTTCTATCCATCAGATTCATCCACCATCAATCATTCTATCAAGGAGACAATACCATCCTTGTTCATTCCGCAAATCTCAACCCTTATCACCCTCAGATCCATCAAAAAGGGATTCAAAACCATCAAGGGTTTCATTAAGTGGTATCAGAGCAGATTGAGGGCTTCTGATTTAGGGTTTGTTCTCAATTACTTATTCTTCTCTTTGGGAACCTCTTTGATAATTCTGTTTCTGTGAATCTATTCATCTTCTCTATCTATCTAAAAAGTGCGAGGGGGCCGACCAGTATAAAAAAAAAATAAGAAAGATCAAGATATCTAAGGCTGAAGAGAAATCCAGCCAGACTGAAGAGAAATCCAGTCTCTGGTGGTAAAGCCTCTTGCAAACTAAATCTCTTAAAACTTCCTATTTTTTCTTCTCTTTTGGGGTGGGGGATTGTTCTCTGAAAGCTTGATCTTTGTTTGCTGCTGAACTATTGTATTCACAAAGAAAATTCACCACAAACTTGAGAGAAACACTTGAGAGAAACACTAAGTGAGGCTTCGGCTATCTATTTGTGTACTAAATTTTCTTGTTGAGTTGTAACAGGAAACCATGGCTGGAGATGTTAGTAAAAGAAAGAGGACACCAACCTTTAAGTTTGATAAGATCCAGACGGAGGCCATGATGGCTACACTGATGAGAGAAATGGATAAGGAATTTGAATTTAAAAAAGCTTCCTTTGCTACTGATAATATTTGGGTATTGTTTCTCGGGTTCAGAAAGATGCTAAGGACAAAAGGAAGAGCAAGATACCATCTTTCTGTGGCAGAAACGACCATGATGGCTATTGGGAGTGGGAACACAACATGGAACTTGTCTTTGATGGCCAAAACTACTCAGAAAGCAAGAAGGTTAGCTGGGCAACATCAAAGTTTTGTGGTGATGCCATTCAGTGGTGGAATCAGCTTGTTACTACCAGAAAAAGAACAGGAGAAGCACAAGTTGGGTGCTGGTTTGAGCTCAAAGATGTCAGGAAGTTGAATAAATCTCATAAGTGTTGTGAGCAAGAAGATATCCCACCTTCTATCCAGATG
>NW_026617258.1:0-18282 GCF_000801105.2 Raphanus sativus | reverse complement strand
TTTTATTTTTTGTTGCGAGAGACCTTCCGCCGGAGTGGTTTCCGCACGATCCGGAAATGAAACTCTTCCATGATTTTTCTCGCCTTTTCTCCTTCCGCGCAAGTCATGAAGAGGTCCGGAGAAACGCCATTTGTAGATTTCGCCTTCCACGGTTACTTATCGTGCTGCCTGCCTGGATTTTTATTTTCCGCGGGTGCCCATTTCTCCGCGTGGTTAGGTACCATCTACGATGTAGGCCTTGATAGGTTTAACCAGGGAGTGTCGCAGCCATAGTCTATTTGGTCTGCGTCGTCTTCCGGTTGATCTTCGTTTTCTCCGCGCCTTCGATCTGTGTTCTGATCAGGTTGGCGATACCGGCGGTCCGATGCTTGGATGCTCTATGAATTCGACGGGAATTATTCTCTTAGCCCTGGATCGAGCTTTGAGGCGAGAGCGGCTAAAGCGTCAGCTTGGACGTTTTCCGACGCGTGGAATCCTGGTTAGCGCAAATTGCTGAAAATCGTGGGCCAAGTCTTGGACGACCTTCAGATATGCGTTCATCCTTTCATCCCTTGCTTTGTATTCTCCGCTGAACTGGTTTGCGGACTAACTGAGAGTCGCAGTAAGCGTGAATGTTTCGAATCTTCAGCCCCTGGGCCAGTCGTAGGCCCGCAATTAGCGCCTCATATTTCTGCTTCGTTGTTCGATGCATGAAATCCAAGCGGAAATGATTGCTCGAGGATTTCTCCTGTCGGCGAAGTGAGTCGGATCCCGATTCCAGATCCTTGCTTTGGTCGAGATTCATCGACATGGAGATCCCATGTTGACCCAGAACTCTCGTTAGTCAAGTCCGTCGTGGGTAATTCTACCAAGAAGTCCGAGTACCTGCGAATTTCGTGCAGGTTTTTGGACGATATTCGATATCGTACTCGCTTAGTTTCAATCGCCCACTTCGCGAGTCTACCAGACTGGCTTGGACTGTGTAGAATCGTCCGTAACGGAAAAGTGGTAACACCACGATGGTATGAGATTGGAAATATGCCTAAGTTTTCTTTGCCGAAGTTATTTGACAGCGAGTGCAAATTTTTCCATTAGCGGATACGAGTTTCGGCATCTAGTAATGTTTTACTAATGTAGAAGACCGGTTTCTGTTCTCCGAATTCTTCTTGAATCAGGACGCCACTTACTGCTGATGCAGATACCTGCGATGTAGAGGAACAAGGCTCTCCGACTACGGGTTTTGCGAGGATAGGAGGGGTGGCCAGATATTGCTTCAGCTGTTGGAAAGCTTTCTCGCAATTCCTCTGACCACTTGAACTTTTTGTTCCCTTTAAGGTTTCGTAGAAGGGAACACTTATCCGTGGAGCGCGAGATGAATCGGTTTAAAGCCGCGACTCGTCCGGTCAGCCTCTGGACTTCCGCTTGGTTCTCGGGAGGTATTTCTATCAGTGCGTTGATTTGTTTCGGATTGGCCTCTATTCCGCGGAATGTTACGAGAGGTAACGAGAAATCTCCCGACGCCACGGCGAATCTGCATTTTGCTGGATTGAGTTTCATGTTGTGCTGGTTCAATCTCTCAAAAGCATTCCTCCAGGGGACTACGTGGTCGCGTTCGTCAGAGATTTTACCAAACATCGTCGATATACACCTCCATGGTTTTTCCGAGTGCTCGGCAAACATCCGATTGACGAGTCGCTGATACGTGGCGCCGGCGTTCTTAAGACCGAAAGGCATTACTTTGTAGCAATAGGTTCCTCGGTCGGTAATGAATGCTGTTTTCTCGCGGTCTTCGGGATCATCATGATTTAATTGTAACCGGAGAACGCGTCCTATGAATGATAGGAGTTTGTTTCCTGCGGTTGCCTCGACCAGACGGTCGATGTGCGGAAGCGGAAACAATCCTTCGGGTACGCTTTGTTGAGATCGGTAAAGTCGATGCACACTCGCCATTTCCCGTTCTTCTTCTTGACGACGACGGGATTGGCGAGCCAGTCGGGATATCTTACTTCTGTTATTGACCCAACTTTGAGGAGTCTTTCGACTTCCTCATTAACCGCAGTCGCCCGTTCGGGGCCTAGCTTTCGCCTCTTTTGTTTTACGGGTTTATGAGTTGGATCGATGTTGAGTTCGTGACATGTTATGTTAATGTCGATTCCCGGCATATCTTCCGCGGCCCAAGCGAACGTGTTAAGGTTCTTCTTGAGACACGCGATGAGTTCTGCTTTCACGGACGCGGAGATTGCTCCAATCCACGCACCGCTCTGGGTTAGTCTCGTCGAGGCAGACCAAATTACCGGTTCGCAAGTGGGCTCAGCGTTTCCCTTCTAGGACCTCAGCTCTTTGCGATTGCCAGAAGATTTCTGGGAGGTCCTGCGATGCTGGTTCGTGGGTTGCTTGCTTTTTTGGTTTAATTTCGGGCTCGAGTTTTTCTGTTTAACCCAGTGGCAAGCAGACTTGCGGCGCTTTACGATCTCCTTGTATTGTTTCCACTCCAGAGAGGGTTGGAAATTTGAGGCACAGATGGAAAGTCGAGGAGATCGCTCGCATGGAATTTAACCACGGAGTCCCGACGATCGCGTTATATGCTGCTGGACCGTCGACTACCAAAAATCCACCGTCTCGTGACGCTCCCGGCTCTGACCGAGAGATCGACCGAGCTGAGGTCATCGTGATGTTTCCTGAGAGTCCGATTATCGGATTGGGATCGTCCGTGATAGCGTTTAGGTCGCTTCCCATCCTCTCGAGGGTGTTTTTATATATAATATTTGTCGAGCATCCGGTGTTTACCAATATTCTCGCTACGTCGATGTCCTGGATCGTTAGTCTGATAACGAGGAGTTCGTCGTGAGGTTTGGCTTGACCAGCCGTGCTCTATCCCCGAATGACACGATGTTGCGGACAGGTGATGTGGCCATGCTGTTGTTATCAATCGTAGGTTTTGAGTAAGAGAATCCGACCCCCTCCTTCTAGCGCCAAACTGTGGAACCGAAATTCGCACTGTCGATTTTAGTTAAGTTAATCGAAGGAAAACTAAGTAAACCTAGTTTTCCCTGAAGGCTCGGATTCTCTGCGATACCAAACGAAATTGATAGAAAAGCAACGTAGCGAAAAAATTGCACTAAGGCGTTTATTGAATAGATGGTACAATATTCTTCCGAAAAAGGGAAGTAGAGAAATGCTGAAGCAAAAACGACGGAAATAAGGAGACAAACGTTCTAAGCTTTGCTCCGCTAGTCTAACTCCTAAGTCTTAAGCTAGCAGGAATTCTCTAAGTCCCTAAGTTTCAGATTTGCTCTCTCTCTGAGATTTTTTGCTCTGCCTTTCTTCCTCTCCCAAAGCTCCTATATACTCCTTCTTATGACGGTCTATTCTCCTTCTGGGCCGCAAGGCGGGCTTCTTTCCATTTTCGTCGGCTTTCATCGGGAAACTTGATTTATCTTCGGGAAACTTGACATTTATCCTTCCGGAAATTTAGCATTTATCTTGCTATGCAAAGATAAATGTAAATCGTCGTATCTATCTCAGATAATCGTAAACGGACTGTCCTATCGTGTTTGGTCCCTTTCGGGCCGTTTCCAGGACTTCCGTGGTTTTCTACGATTTCTTCGGAGTTCTTTCATTCGTTCGTAGAGTTGAGACGAGTGGTGTCTTAAGATAACCATCGCTGTTTCGTACGAAGAATTTAAGATCTTCCTTCCTGTCGTATCTTACGAGTTTCCGAAGTTTTCCGACGGTCTAGATTGGAGTAAGAACCGGAGTTTCGTACGCGGATCTCAATGATTCGTCCTGCGAGGACTTGGGAAAGACTCGAAATACAGACTTCGATGGCCGGGGACTGTGATTCGTGTACGAAGATTATTATCCGAAGACCCGAGCCAGCACGGGGCTAGCCGCCCGGCGACCACGGCCAGCACGGGCGCTAGCTGCCGGCGGCCACGGCCAGCACGGGCGCTAGCCGCCGGCGGGCCACGGCCAGCTAGGGGCTAGCCGCCCGGCGGCGACGGCCAGCACGGGCGCTAGCCGCCGGCGGCCATGGCCAGCCGGGGCTAGCCGCCTGGCGGGGCAGCACGGGCGCTAGCCGCCGGCGGCCACGGCCAGCACGGGGCTAGCCGCCCGGCGCCACGCCCAGCACGGGCGCTAGCCGCCGCCGGCCACGGCCAGCACGGGGGCTAGCCGCCCGGCGGCTACGGACAGCACGTGCGTCTTGACGAGGGCTTCGATTTGATATGTTGATCGTTTTCTGGGTCCTCACGGTTTGGGAGAACGGGCTCTTTGAAGTTTCAAGGCGGATTCCTTGTCGTCCGGCCTATCCAAACTTAGATCGCTTCCCGTTTCTTCCTTTACTTTCGTATGACAAATAGACTTAGCCGTTGATTTCGAGATAACCGTTTTTGACCCCAACAGTAGTTCCACCATTGCTGTTGATGAAGCACAACTCCTCTTGCCTTCCAAACCATCTACTTCATTCACCTTTGGAGGTGCTTTTTGACTAGGACCACCACAAAGTTCATTTGCTCTTGCATAGCTTGGGTGGAAGGAATCAAGTCCAACTTGTCTTGCAAAGACTTGAGCTCTCTCTTAGTCTGCTGATCATCACCTCTGTTGGCTCTATCATGCTCCTCACTATAACTGAGTCACTCTTAGCCATGTTCTCCACCAGCTCTTCTTCTTCCTCCTCAGTCCTGCCCAAGAAGAAACCATTGCTAGCAGTATCAAGCCTGTTTCTGCACTGTGGTATAGCTCCCCTGTAGAAGGTACTCAACAAGCTCTCTTTGGAGAAGCCATGGTGTGGGCAATGAGCTTGGTAGCCTTTGAACCTCTCCCATGCTTCACTGAAACTTTCTAAGTTCCTCTGCTGAAACCCAGAGATCTCATTCCTGATCTTAGCTGTCCTGGAGATGGAGAAGAACTTGTCTAGAAGGCTTCCTGCACTCATCCCAAGTAGTGATAGAGTCGCTTGGGATAGACTTCTCTCACTGTCTTGCCTGTCTCCCAGAGAGAAAGGGAAGAGCCTGAGCTTCAAAGCATCTTTCTGACACTCCATTGGTCTTGGACAAACCACAGTAGCTATCAAACTTGTCCAAGTGGTCAAAAGGATCTTCAGTAGCAAGACCATGATACTTGTTGTTCTCAATGGTGTTGAGCAGTCCTGACTTGATCTCAAAGTTGTTGTTCTCCACAGCAGGTGCTCTGATCCCAACCTATGACCATTGATGTGAGGTTGATCATAGGCCCGATGGCTCTAGCTTGGAGTGGGGGTGTTGTGGCTGGCGCTGAGGTCTAAGGTTGGCAGCTCCTTGACCCTACCAGCTTGAGCAGCTTCTTGTTGAGGTAGGTTCTCCATATCAAACCCCAATCTCTGCAAGTGAACCTGTTGCTCTTCTTCTCTTCTCTTTTCTTACTAACTCTCTCTCAAGTGCAGCTATGTCTTCAACTCTTGGAACAAGGTTTCATGAACCTCTGCTCCTCAAGTTCATACACCTGAAATGCACCAAGCTTTGGAGGGAGAGAATCAATATCACAAACAACATATAAAAAATGACTTAGTCTCAAGCAAGTGACCAAATCTCAATGTCAAAATCAAACTAGGATTGGCAACGGCGCCAATTTGATAAGAGGACTTTTCAAGGGTTCATTTATGCAAATCAAGTAGTACTTCAGATGTCAATCCATTCCTAGTTCACTTTAAAGCAATGAGAAATACAAGTCTATACTTAATCTAAGTCTAATGATTGAGTGAATGGTTTTTATGCTAAGAACAATACTAAAGCAATAAAGATAGAAATTTTCTTTGATTATGAGAAGAAGAACTCATGGGATAAGGGATTTTAGACCTTGGGTGATCAAAACTTAATCTAAAGGTGTCAGATTTTCAATCAATCTATTTACCTTAGACCTAGACACAGAGTAAACAAACTTTATCTCTAGATGAATGCTCATTCACTTCCAAAACTCAAGCATCAAATCTCTTTGGTTGAATGTTTAGGAAGCAATCATTAATGACAAGTCTAATAGCCATCTTAACACCTCTAACAACAAATCTCTTTTTGTAGAGTATGTTAAAAGCTTAGGAGAGTTGGTTCTCTCCTTGCCACCAAGCTTTGCAGGGAGAGAATCAATATCACAAACAGCAATCAAAAAAAATGACTTAGTCTCAAGCAGTGACCAAATCTCAATGTCCAAAATCAAACTAGGATTTGGCAACGGCGCCAATTTGATAAGAGGACTTT
Organism: Raphanus sativus; assembly: GCF_000801105.2. NCBI lineage: Eukaryota > Viridiplantae > Streptophyta > Magnoliopsida > Brassicales > Brassicaceae > Raphanus > Raphanus sativus. The sequence continues at coordinate 12,073 of NW_026617258.1, read as the reverse complement.
TCAAGGGTCTAATTATTGCAAATCAAAGTAGTACTTCAGATGTCAATCCATTCCTAGTTCACTTTAAAGCAAAGAGAATACAAGTCTATACTTAAATCTAAGTCTAATGATTGAGTGAATGGTTTTTATGCTAAGAACAATACTAAAAAGCAATAAAGATAGAAACTTTCTTTGATTATGAGAAGAAGAAACTCATGGGATAAGGGATTTAGACCTTGGGTGGATCAAAACTTAATCTAAGGGTGTCAGATTTCAATCAATCTATCTACCTTAGACCTAGACACAAGAGTAATCAAACTCTATCTCTAGATGAATGCTCATTCACTTCCAAAACTCAAGCATCAAATCTCTTTGGTTGAATGTTTAGGAAGCAATCATTAATGACAAGTCTAATAGCCATCTTAACACCTCTAACAACAAATCTCTTTGGTAGAGTATGTTAAAAGCTTAGGAGAGTTGGTTCAGACATTTCATCGAACACCTTGTGGGTGGGAAATGTCTAGAACTCAATTAGAGAGACCAGCTCTAAAGAAGCATTTAAAACACTTTACTAGCAAGGAATAAGAAGGATCTACACCTAAACACCTTAGATCAAGCCTATCACCCTTAATCTCCCTAACCCATGAATCCAAAAGTGGATCTACTCACTAATCACCATGATTACTCTTGAACCCATGAGGTTTCCAAGCTTAATCATGTTTAAGAAAGATGAATAAGAAATTTAAACACTCAAGAACACAAGAAAGATGATGATTTGATTCAACGTAAGAACTTTCACCAAAAGGTTTTGTGTTTCTTAGAGAGAAAATAGATAATCTCTCCAAAATTAAGATTACAAAGTATTTATACTTATAGGTTTAGGGAAGAAAGATACATAGGATAAAAAGACTAGAGTGCCCCTTGGATAAGGCTAATTAAAACCTCAAAATAGTGCTTAAAATGACCCAAGGTCGAATTGGGTCGAACCAGACCGGTTTGAGAAAACCAGCCTTGACCACTCTCTCACCCAAAGCTGCCTCACGCCCGGGTTGCGCATTCCGGTCATGCACTCCGGTCTGAGCCTGCACGCCCGGGTTACTCTCCCGGTCCAGCCATTCCGGTCTGAACCTGCACGCCCGGGTTCTGGTTCACGGTCCAAGCTTCCCGGTCCTGATCTCCACGCCCGGGTTCATCATCCGGTCGAGGCAATCCGGTCCAGTCGTGTCTAAGAGTACTTGCTTAGGTGAACATCATTCTTCATCTCCTTTGGATTTTTAAGCTCTCAAACACTTCATATCATCTCATAGTATGCTCCAACACCTGAAAGGACATATGTATGCAATATGGATCCTAACGACACTAAGCTCTAAGCTATATGATCAAAATGCACAAGATATGAAGGCTAAAAACATGTAAATATGCAAGATATCAACTCCCCCACACTAGTCCTTTACTTGTCCTCAAGTAAACTTTCAAGAACCAAGGAGGAGAGGTTTGAAAACAGGGATTTCATAACCAAGAATTTGCTCTTCTTAGCTCTCATCCTAACAACCTTGCATAATCATAACAACTAGCTAGAGCAAAACTTCCATTCTTCTCTAACTTCTCTAGGCATATTCAACTCTTTTGATCTCTACACCATCATCATGATTCCACAAACCCAAATCCAACAAATCTATAACAGTCATTAAGCAAACTCAATAGAAAATCTTGCATATGATCAAAAGGTCCAAGTCATTTGGTTTGGTGAGAAAATGCTTATGTTCATGATGAAATAGGAAGTTCAAAACAATCTTTAAAGGTGATTTACTCTCAAAACAAAGTAGCTTTGGTAATGCACATAATATATCTAAGAAAGGGAATCAATTCATGCATACAATGCTCAATCTCCATTATCCTACCCTTTCCCACATACATATAAACTCAAATTTAAACTTTAAGTGCCAAAACCCAACTCTCATCACTCACCAAAGATTTCTCAAAGAACTTAAAACACTCTATTATAGAACTCTTTTCTTTTATGAAGTCAATCAAGGATTTTTATACTTTTGAACACTTCTTAGCCTTTCCTAAACTTTGCTAGCCCTTTTTCATTCATTTCTTTCTTTTTTTTTTTATTTGCTTTCTTTTTTTTATTTGGGGCCAAAAATTTAATACAAGAGTCAAAGATCTTATCTAACTATCCCTTGAGACTTAGATTTAACTTTAGAGTTCTAAAAGTCTAAACTTTTCTTTCTTAACCAAATAATACTCCCAAATAAGCTTCACAACACTCACCACCCTATCCTAAATGCTAGACAAAAGAGTGTCTAATCTAGCTAGAATGGAGACTAGGCATTGTCGTTCCCAATGCTCTCAACATTATGCGCATGCAAAGCTTTCTAAAAAGACCTCACTCAACACCTTTATTTTTGTCGTAGGATTTAGCTCCTGGGAGTTTTGAATTTCGGGGAATACCTTTATTTTTGTCGTTGTTCTACGTATTTTGGCTTTTGAGAACCAGAAAGTTGTGAGAATTGGGTAGCTACCGTTCAGGGTAGTTACCTTCGGTTTGCTCTTTTGGCTTGCTGTCTATCTCAGCTTAGTAGCTATGTCGATACTTGGCTTTTCGATTCCTTCCACAGGTATGATCCGTTTTATGAGGGGGTCTGATGTGGAGGCTAAAGCAGCCAGCGCATCTGCTGAGGAGTTCTCTCCTCGTGGGATCCTTGTTAGCTCGAACTTGTCGAACTGCCTAGTGAGGTTCTGGACGACTTCGAGATATGCCCCCATTCTTTCGTCCCTCGTTTCATATTCTCCGTGAAACTGGCTAGCTACTAGCTGCGAATCACTATAAGCGTTTAGCTCCCGAATTCCGAGGCTTAGAGCGAGTTTCAACCCTGCGATTAGTGCTTCATATTCAGCCTCGTTGTTTGAGGCGCTGAATCCGAGCCTATAGGACTGCTCGATGTTTTCTCCAGCTGAAGAAGTCAGCCTTAGCCCAACACCGAAGCCTTTTTTGATGAGGCTCCGTCGACATACAGGCTCCACTTTGGAGCTTCCATTTCTGAGTCTAATTGCTCGGATGCTAGCTCGATGATAAAATCGGCAAGGACCTGAGCCTTTGCTGCTGCTCGAGGTCTGTACTCGATGTCGTATTCACTGAGCTCTAAGGCCCATTTAGCCAATCGCCCTGACTGGTTGGGGCTGTGCAATATCATTCGTAATGGTTGCAAAGTCATTACGATGATCGAGTGCGATTGGAGTAAGGTCGTAATTTCCTGCCAGCTGTTACGACCGATAGCGCTAATTTTTCCATGGTAGGGTACCTTGTTTCGGCGTCTATCAGACTCTTGCTAGTGTAATAGACGGGTCTTTGTTCGTTTTGTTCCTCTCGTACCAGCACGCCGCTAACTGCAGCAGTTGATACGGCGAGGTACAGATACAGTGGCTCTCCTACTATAGGTTTGGACAGGATCGGAGGTTCGGAGAGGTAAGCTTTCAATTGCTTGAAGGGATTCCTCACATTTCTCGTCCCATAAGAACTTCTTATTATTTTTTAGAAGTTTGTGAAATGAGAGGCACTTATCGGTGGACGTGGATATGAATCGATTTAATGCTGCGATTCGTCCAGTCAATCTATGTACCTCTCTGGTTGTCTTAGGTGACGGCATTTCCAGGAAGGTTGCTATCTGCTGCGGGTTGGCTTCAATGCCTCTTTCGGTTACGAGGTAGCCGAGGAACTCGCCTGAAGGTACCCCGAAAGTACATTTAGTGGATTGAGCTTCATATCGTACTTGTTGAGGATATCAAAGCATTCCCTTAAGTGGGAGATATGGTCTTCTCCAGCTAAGGATTTGACTAGCATATCGTCAATATAGACCTCCATGGTTTTTCCGAGTTGCCCAGCAAACATCTTATTTACTAGCCTCTGATAGGTAGCTCCTGCATTCTTTAACCGAATGGCATAACCTTGTAACAATAGGTTCCTCGTTCGGTTATGAATGCAGTTTTTCTTGATCCTCAGGGTCCATCATGATTTGGTCGTTTATGTATCAGATCTTTAGCCTGAGGAGGCTTTTAAACCTTGACTTGTTTTAGGGTCTTCGGAACCCTTGCTAGCCCTGAATTTCTCGATGTAGACTCGTAACGAGTCTCCCATTCCTTGTCTGACCTTCCAAAGATCAGCCTCTGAGGCTTGCTTCAGGATATGGGTCGGAGTACTGCTCATGAAGGCATTAGTTAACTGATCGAAGGGTCTATCGAGGCTGGTTCAAGACCAGAGAACCACTCGAGGGCTGTTCCAACCAAGTTTTCGGCGAATGTCCTGCAGTACCCTGCTTCACATTCTTCATTCGTAACATGGGCTTTTACGATAGCTAACCGGAAAGCTCTCAAGTAGGCCTTCGGCTCGGAGGTCTCATCGTCTTCGGGGATTCTAATTTTCGGGTATCTCTTATGTAAGAGCTGGCAATTCTGTCAGTGAATGGAGTCCCACGGGTCTCTTCAATCAAGCTCTCGATTTCGGGAGCTGAACTTGTTGCCTTATGAACTTGAGCATTCAACTTTTGGGGGTTGCGTGAGTTGCTCCACATATCTGCGAATAGCGTCAAGGTCCCTCTAGAGGAAGGACATTTGGGTCGTTATTAGGTATCTGACGGGTAGGTTCCTGACGGAATCGTGTTGGTTCATCTTCCCATGCAGTTAGTGGGCTAAGTCGCTCACCAGCTCTTGGGGTTATCGGTGTCTGCCCTTTGATATATGTCCATATTCGGGGTTCAGCTTCTGGTTTGATAAACAGAAGCTGATGTTCTGCCCCCGGATGGGAGGGAATACTCCTGCTCTGGACCTAAAAATAGGTGGCGGAGGCGGCAAGCGAGTGCTCCGGTCAGCGATCTGACTGGGCGTGGAGCTGGTTGTCGCTACGTTACTTCCCATAGCACTAGTGATGGGTGGGTTAAACACGGAGCTGTACCAGCATGAGGTGTCTGGAAAGCAGATCCCCGTCCTTCCGGAACAGTGCTATCAGGAGAAAAAATCTAAACGTCCTCCGGGGAACGAGGGATCGGTCAATCGATCTCGGAAAGTGACCCCCGGACCTTGACATTGCGGTGGTTGAGTTGTTGCGTTTAGAGATCTAGTTATCTCTTCGAATTGTTGCTGCTGAACAGCTAGCTAATGCATTGTACGCTCATTCTCTTGAGCTTTGTCTACTAACTGCATCATCATCTGACGAATCTCAGAAAGCTGAGCCTCCGTTTGATTCGGAGCGGTTTGCTGCTGAGGATTCTCGGTGACTGGAAGCCCGGAGTTGGTTCCACCCGAGGATCTTGGGTTAGTCACTCTAGCGGCAGTCTGACTCGTTCGAGCGCTAGCCGAAGGCTGTTGCCCAGATCGGTGATCGCCACGTCGAGACTCCGGAGATACGAGACTAGAGCCTCCATCGTTCGGTGAGCCATCGCTCTGAATCGGGAGGTTAGGGTCAGACGGTTTCGTTGTCTGATCGGTAGGATTCATCCTCAAGTTAGAGTAAGGGATTCGATTGTTTCTTCCCCACAGACGGCGCCAATTGTGAGGGACTAAATTCACTACATGGTTTTTAGATCAGGTTGAGGTTAAAAGGAAAGATAACGTGGCTGAATCCCGTAAGAACTTGTAGAATAAATGATGATTTTATTGATGATTTTGGTAAAGAATGGGTTACAAAGAATGTATATCAAAATGATTACAAAGATGGTAAATATTTTAGAGATTGAGTGTATGATCGTAGGAATGCATAATGATTGAATGAATCCCTTTCTCTTGATTGACTTCCTCTTTAAATAGCCTCAGGCTCCATTGATCGTCACCAACTGGTTCCCGAGATCTCTTCCGCGATATGACGGATTTGTAACAGCTCCCCTTTGACCGGGTCCTGTGCCTACTTATACGTCCACGAGCTGCCTCCTTTCCGTGACCTCTCTAGTGAACACCTTTAGCTTACAGCCTCCAGCTCTAGCTTAGCTGCCTTTAAGGATTGAATTTATGATGGGCCTATCGCGGCCCGTTATCATTTCTTGTTCGCCGTTAGCTATCGGGCCATATTCGGGCCCAACAGATCTTAGGGTCTGATGATAGTAATGCCCTTGGTATCGCACTACTCCGGGTTTCAGAGGAATCAGGGCCTGAGTCCTATTGCCATATTGATAGCCTAGGGGCTTAGACCTCGTCGAATCAATTCAGTATCTCCAGAATGCAAGGACGTCTAGGTAGACGCTTAGATTCGTGGGAAGGGACGGACCCTTGGAAGAGCTGAAACCTTGTAAGGGTCGGACCCTTGTAAGGGTTGACCCCTTGGAAGGATATCAGTGTCTAGGACCTGGATCCTGTTAGTAAGCTGATTGAGCCCTGAAATAATTAGAGAAGAGTTAGACCTTGTAATCCATTATTAAAAACCTGAGTTTTAGTTTTGGAATGAAAGATCCTTGTTTAGAACCCTAGAGTTCTAGCTTGGTTTGAACCTTGGGTTCTTGAGCCATAGAACCCGGAAGTTCTTAAGGACTTGAACCCTGAGGTTCCTTACCTAGGCCCGAAGGCCGTTTTATTAAACACGAAGGTCTGCTTATTGAACCCTGAGGTTTCTGAGTGTTGGGGTTTAATCTTTAGATCCTAGGACCGTGATTAAACCCGATGGATACCTCGAACCTGGAGGTTGATGTCATTGAACCCTGAGGTCCTTGGCAAACCTGAAGGTTGGTATTTAGATTCAAAGATCCTTGAACCCTGAGGTTCTTATTAGATCCAAAGATCAGTTAGACCCGAAGATCCTTGATCAACCCTTAGGTGATCTTGAATCCAGAGATTCCTTACAGACCCGGAGGCTGTATTGAATCCTGAGGTTCTTTTATAGACCCTGAGGCCGTACTGAACCCGGAGGTTGTTATATAGACCCTAAGGCCGTACTGAACCCGGAGGTTCGTCATAGACACCGAGGCCGTATGCGTTATGGGAGGTTTGTGATTGTATTCTGCTCCCCATGGGGAACCACTACCGATCTGTTATTGAGAAACCGCACTCTGCCACCCGGAGGTATAGGCCACTCTCATGAATATCAATGCTGCACTCTACCTTTCTGCAGAAAAGGTCACGCTCAGACTTACTGTGGTCTAGCATGGGCCTGCCCCGCTGAGCGACTTCACACCAGCACACTACTTTCCACGTCTGGATAAGTATTAAATTTTGGTGCTAACCGGTTTTTTTCGCACATTTGCTCCCTGAATATCAGTCATCAGCATCTGATTACAGTACTTTGCAGTGTACGTCATGCCCCTCGCATGTATTTAACTCGTAGCGTCTTTAATGCAGGATTTGGGTAGCACTAGTACGGTGGTCCACACGTAACTTTTGGTGTTATAGCCTTTACGCAGGGCCCGAGGTGCAGACAATGTAATAAGGTTGATCAGACATGTTCCTTATATGTTGTACACCATGTGAGTAGTCTCACTACTAAGATCTAAGGTCCCTTAGGGCCTGACCTAGCTAGTATGCCCCTTTAAGTACATTGGAGTTCCTACAACCCTTTAGCCGTAACTAATAATGTATTTTATAAGCTTAGTCCGGAGACATTATCGCATACATAGGAGTAGGAAACCAGTGTACTTAAATATATCATAATAATAGTAGTAGTATATAAAGTTTGATCCGGGGACCTGACTTTAGAAGTAATAGAATTTGAGGTGCAAGGCGTTTCAACAGTTGGGTTGGACCTTACCGTCGCTGTCTTCCAGCTTATAGGCTCCTGCCCCTTGCACCTCTATTACCTTATAGGGACCCTCCCATCCAGGAGCGAGTTTTCCGGCTGATTTGTCCCTTGTATGGTCACAAACTCGCCTTAGGACCCAGTCCCCTTTCTGGAAGGTTCTGGATCTGACCTTCTTGTTGTAGCTCTTGGCTACTTTCAACTGGTAGGATGTGTTTCTAAGGCGGGCCGCCTCTCTCTTTTCATCGAGTAGGTCTAAACTCGGGGACATTAGCTCGTTGTTCTTCTCCTGAGAGAGGAATTCAGAGACCGTGGTTCTTACGTGCACCTCCGTGGGTATTACCGCTTCAGCACCATAGACAAGTGAGAAGGGAGTCTCCTGAGTGGCCGTCTTCGGAGTGGTCCGATAGGCCCAGAGTACTCCGTGCAGCTCTTCTGCCCATCGCCCATGGGCGTCTTCTAGGCGCTTCTTGAGCATATTCACCCACCGTCTTGTTAGTGGATTCGCTTTACCGTTTGATAGGGGATGTCGTGGTGGCTGAATAGGAGAGTTTGATATTCCACTCGTTGCAGAACTTTCGAAAGTTGTAGCTCGAAAACTGGGGTCCGTTGTCTGTGACGATCTCATGAGGGGTTCCGAAGCGTGTGATCACGTGGGTCCATAGGAATTTCGTAATCTGGAGATCCGTTATCTTGGCTAGTGCTTCAACCTCCACCCACTTTGTGAAGTAATCGGTCACGACTAGGATGAAGATCTTTTGCCCTGGTGCCATAAGAAATTTCCCTACGATGTCCATGCCCCACTTTCGGAAGGGCCAAGGAGAGCTTAGAGATCTGAGGTTCTCCGGTGGAAGACTGGAGGACTGGCGCATGCTTCTGGCATTGGCTTATAGAGTTTAGCTTGTTTGAGGGAGTCCCTCGCCATGGTTCGCTAGTAGTACCCAGCCCTTCTGGCTCTGAGTACCAAGCTTCGACCACTTGAATGAGAACCGCACTCTCCCTCGTGGATTTCTTCTAGTATCCTGGCGGCTTCCCTAGGGGTAACACATCAAAGATAAGGCCCTGAAAAGGATTTTCGGTATAGTTTCCCATCAGAAAAGCAGTACCTAATGGCTTGCCTCCTTATCTTCCGACTTTCATCTCGATCTGCAGGCAAGGTGTCGTATCTCAGATATCTGATGATAGGAGTCATCCAGGTCTGCAGGCAAGGTGTCGTATCTCACACCTTCAACAAGCATTCAGAACTCTCAGGAGGTATAACATGAAGCTGAACCCTCGAAGTGCTCATTCGGAGTAAGCTCTGGGAAGTTCCTGGGGTATATAGTCACCCACAGAGGCATCGAAGCAAACCCAGAGCAGGTAAGAGAAATCCAAGTGATACCTTCCCCTCGTAATGTCAAGGAGGTTCAGAGACTGACAGGAAGGATGGCCGCCATGAGTAGGTTCATCTCCAGACTGTCCGACAAGTCGCATGCCTTCTTCGAACCTTGAAGGATCCCAAGGACTTCCAATGGACCGATAAATGTGAGCAAGCCCTATCCTATCTCAAGGACTATCTCACTACTCCACCTCTCCTCTCAAAACCCTTGGAAGAAGAAGTCATGTTGCTCTATTTGGAAGTATCAGAGCATGCAGTCAGTGCGGTCATGGTAAGAGAGAAGGAAGGAAACAGCATCCTATCTACTACGTGAGCAAATCGCTGTTAGACGCGGGGACCCACTATAGTCACCTTGAAAAGCTAGCCCTCGCTTTAGCTATCTGAGGTACGACACCTTTCCTGAAGATCGAGACGAAAGTCGGAAGATAAGGTGCCAAGCTGCCAGGTACTGCTTTTCTGAGGGGAAACTATACCGAAGATCCTTTTCAGGACCCTATCTACGATGTCTTACTCCTAGAGAAGCCGCTAGGATACTAGAAGAGCTTCACGAGGGAGAGTGTTGTTCCCATTCTAGTGGTTGGAGCTTGGTGCTCAGAGCCAGAAGGGCTGGGTACTACTGGCCAACCATGGCGAGGGACTCCCTCAAGCAAGCCAAACTCTGTAGCCAATGTCAGAAGCACGCGCAAGTCTCCAATCTTCCACCAGAGAAACTCAAATCTCTAAGTTCTCCTTGGCCCTTCCGAAAGTGGGGCATGGACATCGTGGGAAAATTCCCTATGGCACCGGGGCGAAAGATCTTCCTCCTAGTCGTGACCGATTACTTCACGAAGTGGGTAGAAGATGAAGCACTAGCCAAGATAACGGATCACCAGATCAGGAAATTCCTATGGACCAACGTGATCACACGCTTTGGAACTCCCCGTGAGATCGTCACAGGACAACGGACCCTAGTTCACGAGCTACAACTTCCAAAAGTTCTGCAAGGATTGGAACATCAAGCTTTCCTATTCAGCACCACGACATCCCCTATCTAACGGTCAAGCCGAATCCACTAATAAGACAGTGGTGAATAGGCTCAAGAAGCGCCTAGAAGACGCCCATGGACGATGGGCAGAAGAGCTCCATGGAGTACTCCGGGCCTATCAGACAACCCCGAAGACGGCTACCTAGGAGACTCCCTTCTCGCTTGTCTATGGTGCTGAGCGGCGGTGATATCCACGGAGGTGCACGTAAGGACCACGGTCTCTGAATACCTCTCCCAAGAGGAGAACAACGAACTAATGTCCCTGAGTCTAGACCTACACGATGAAAAAGGAGGCGGCCCGCCTTAGAAATGCGTCCTACCAGTTGAAAGTAGCCAAGAGATATAACAAGAAGGTCAGATCCAGAACCTTCCAGAAACGGGATTGGGTCCTAAGGCGGGTCTGTGATCACACAAGGGATAAATCAGCCGAAAAACTTGCTCCTGGATGGGAGGGTCCCTATAGGGTAATAGAGTGCAAGGGACAGGAGCCTATAAGCTGGAAGACAGCGACGGTAAGGTCCAACCCAACTGCTGGAATGCCTTGCACCTCAAATTCTATCACTTCTAAAGTAAGGTCCCCGGATCAAGCTTTATATACTACTACTTATTATGATATATTTAAGTACACTGGTTTCCTACTCCTATGTATGCGATAACGTCTCCGAACTAAGCTTATAAAATACATTATTAGTTACGGCTAAAGGGGTTATAGGAACTCCAATGTACTTAAAGGGGCATACTAGTTAGGTCAGCCCTAAGGGACCTTAGATCTCAGCAAACCCTATATATACTAGTGAGACTACTCACATGGGTGTACGACATATAAGGAACAGGGTCTGATCAACCCTATTACATTGTCTGCACCTCGGACCCTGCGTAAAGGCTATAAGTCCAAAAGTTACGTGGGGACCACCGTACTAGTGCTACTAAACCCTGTGTTAAAGACGCTACGAGCTAAATAGACGCAGGGACATGACGTACACTGCAAAGTACTGTAATCAGATGTGACGGCTGATATGCAGGGAGCATATGTGGGAAAATACCGTTAGCACCAAAATTTAATACTTATCCAGACTTGGAAAGTAGTGTGTCTGGTGTGAAGTCTCTCCGCAGGGCAGGCCCACGCCAGACCACAGTAAGTCTGAGCGTGACCTTTTCTGCAGAAAGGTAGAGTGCAGCATTGAGATTCATGAGAGTGCCCTATACCTCCAGGTGGCAGAGTGCGGTTTCTCAATATCAGATCGGTAGTGGTTCCCCCAAGGGGAGCATAATACGATCACAAACCTCCATAACGCATACGGCCTCAGTGTCTGTGACGAACCTCCGGGTTCAGTACAGCGCTCAGGGTCTAAATAAAAACCTCCGGGTTCAGTACGGCCTCAGGGTCTAATTAAGAGCCTCATGGTTCAATACACATCGGGGTCTGTAAGGAATCTCTGGATTCAAGATCACCTAAGGGTTGATCAGGGCCTTCGGGTCTAACTGATCTTCGGATCTATAAGAACCTCAGGGTTCAAGGATCTTTGAATCCAAATACAAACCTTCGGGTTTGCCAAGAACCTCAAGATTCAAAAGCATCAACCTCAGGTATCCATCGGGTTTAGTCACGGTTCCCAGATCTAAGGATTAACCCCAACACTCAGAAACCTCAGGGCTCAATGAGCAAACCTTCGGGTTCAATAAAACAGCCTTCGGGCCTAGGTAAGGGACCTCAGGGTTCAAGGCCTTAAGAACTTCCGGGTTCTAGGGCTCAAGAACCCAGGGTTCAAACAAGCTAGAACTCTAGGGTTCTAAGCAAGGATCTTTCATTCCAAAACTAAAACTCAGATTTTTAATAATGGATTTTACAAGATCTAACGCTTTTCTAATTATTTCAGAGGTTCAATCAGTTTGACTAACAGGATCCAGGTCCTAGACATTGATATCCTTCCAATGGGTCAACCCTTACAAGGGTCCGGCCCTCACAAGGGGTCAA
>NW_026617257.1:0-18283 GCF_000801105.2 Raphanus sativus | reverse complement strand
GTGTAAACATGAAAAGTGGTACTATGAAAATGATATTTTTGGTAATTTTTCTAGATATTACCATTTATATAAAATAAATATTTATTTTATAAATGATAAAAATAAATACCCGCACGGGTGTGCGGGTTAAGCTCTAGTTTTAAGTTTATATTATGATCTAATCATTACAAGCTATGGTTCACTTCCATGTTTGGAAACGATTTCACCTTTATTTAAGCTTAACAATATTACATTATGACATTAGTTCAAAAAAAAAAAAACAATATTACATTATGACATAGATAGTGTACAAAAAGAAAAAAAGGAAGTAGGGCCCCCATAAATAGCTTTAATAACATTCCATATTTGCCAAAACCAGATGATAAACCAAAGCGATCAACCTATATATCGATTTCTGTACAAGTTATCATAAAAGTCAGACGGTGAAGAAGTTGTTGGAACAGGACGTGGTGGCCGTGGTGGATTCAACAGATCGGATGGACCATCAATCAATGGACTTTGATTTTTTCCTTCATTTGTCTATTTTTTGTCTGTCCTTAGAAAGAACAGGATGGTGCCGTAGAATAATTTTCATCTTTGATTTTGTCTTTAGGTTATGTTATATGTTCATTTGTTTTATGAATGTTGCTTTTGTGATTTTCCGGGTTTGTTAAGTTCATTCTAACAGTTTCCAGTTTTGTTGAGTTATTGAAAATTTGGAAGATGGTATTATATTTACTCGCACGAAACATAACGGAGTATGCTAGCTACGTTACACACGTCCTCTGTTTCAACTTCACCAATCATCGGTCACTTGCTTCAACCCTTTCTGGCATAGCATTTTATCACCCACCAGGCACCAGCATACGCATCTTAGTAGCGTCGAAATTTTTTTTTATGCAAAGCCAAAGACTTTGGGCCAAAGTCCATTGAGCCGAAAAACAAACCAAATATAAAGTTTAAAATGATTATATAAATCAAGAAAAATTAAGATGTTAACATTTTAATTTACAGAACTTTTACTTACTCGGATAAACCAGAGAGGCTCGAATCAGTGTTTCCTTTAAAATTTTAGGAAATTTGCAAATAAAAAAACTTTTTTTTTCCTTCTTAGATAAATTAAATAAATGGAAAAAGACAAGGACTAGGTCGGTAAATCTCTCTCTCTCTTCTCTCTCTCTCTCTATATATATATATTCCAATCCTCGCCCAAATCCCAGAAAAGAAAGAAAAAAATTAAAAACAAAATCGAAATGGGGAGGAGGAGGATTAGGTTGAAATTGAAGAGGAGGCCAAGAGATGTGACGAAGAAGAAGAATAAGGTTGGAGGAATACTCTGCGACTTCTGCGGATTCTCCACGCGGTAACTCTCGAACACGACAAGAGGGTTCTATTTTTGTTGTTAAAATTACATCTGGCCACGGCATAATCGGATTGTGAATTCTTTTCAGGTATGAACGAGATCACATGGAGAGCGAGCTCAAGAGATTACGTGTTTTGACCAGGTAAATATAAATCCCCTAGTCCCCCCCCCCCCAATGTTGTTGGGGTTTCTGTTGTGGTTCTTATGGTGTTTTCCCCTTTTTATGTCTCAGGAGAATGACTGGCAAGGATCTGGACGGTCTGAGTTTCACAGAGCTTGTGTTTCTTGAAAACCATCTCAGAGAAGTCGTCTTGCCCATTGTGAACAAGGTGAAGACGCCAAAATAATGGATTCTCAAGCATCTTTGTTTTCTTTTTGTTTTTAACTAATATTATTATTATATTACAGAAGAATGAGCAGCTGGAGGAAGATTTGGAGAGTTTGCTCATACAGGTAAACGTTTTCGTTCCCAATTCTTTGTCCTTTTTTTGCTTTTTTTTTTAAATAGATATTTGACATGGGCCATGAACCTTTCAATTTTATTTTATTTTGTGATAGAGTGAAACAGTGGACGAGTATGGTGGTAGGATGAGAGTGGCTCCCCGCAGATTCTCTAGCGGCAACAGGTATTATTAGTCTTTTGCTAATTAAGGAGTTCTTTGAGGAGAGTCAATTAGTTATCTGATTTTTATAAGCTATTTTACTGGAGAGAGAGAGAGAGAGTCGAACCCTCTCTGCATATGTGTCTGTTGTCTTATATAATGGGAGCAGAGATCACTTTGATTTTAAGTTGTAGTTGTCTTGGTGCATTTCTTTTGATCCTTGAAAACCTGACTCTGTCTTGTGGGTATATGATGACAGCTCGGGAGAGGGACAAGTTGGTGAAGCAGCACCAATGGTACGTTACGTGCCCCTTGCCTGTTCTATTAGCTATTGTGCATGCTTGTGTTAATATGCATGTGATATTGCAGTCGAAATTGCAGATAGAGTTCGAAAGACGAAAGGCTGAATCCATGGAGATGGAGTTCGAGAGGCTGTGGCTACTGAAGGAGTGAGTAACGACTACATTTTAACATTTCCCCCTCCCCACACTTGCTCTGTGTATTTATTTTCATTGATGATGCGTTTTCTTTTTTTTTTTTTCCTTTTGTCAGGAGACTGAATGGTAGAGAGCTGGAAGATATGACCTATGCCGAGATGGGTATTCTTCACCGTCAGATATACCAGGGGTTGATGGATTTGCGGGAACATAGATTTGGACCAACACGGGAACAACTCGACAAAGAGGTATACGATAAGACTTAACATGCAAAAATCTCATTTGATCGTTTCCTGTATTCATTCTCACCATATATTTCTTGCAACATAGAAGAAGTTGCTCACTCGGAAGATGGTTCCCGGAGATGTTCATTAGGATCATCAGCATCTTGTTCAATCACCACAGCTTTGTGCTCCATATCGGTCTTGTATGACCCACCTATGGTTTCTTCTATGTTAGTCTTTAATTTATATAATAATAATACTTAGTTAACTTATGTTAAATTTCGGAGTATCTTTGGGGATTTTCATTCACTATATGTGCTTTTTGTTGACATTTTCTCTTTTTGTTAATATTTTGTATTTGCACAATTGAATTACATACACGAAGACACCAAACTCCCAACCAGACTTACCGTCTGTAAGCGAACCTTAAACTTCTTGCCGTTTATGCCCTCCCAAGAGACCATGATGTGTCTTTGCGCAGAGTGTGAAAACTATATGGTTTGTAGTCAAATAGATAATGCAATATTTGGATTATGTAGTCGGTGTTGAACAAAAAAAAAAAAGATTAGGTAGTCGGTTGTAATAATCAAAATGCGAACATTGATGGAACGGTGAACTCCATCGATTGGTTTCTTCAATGCTAACTGACGAAAAACTGTTTAAATACATAGATGGTTCCCTGGGTTTCTCATAATTGGTGCATGGGTCCGGTTTCTGCAAGGTTTTGACAAGATTAAACGACCTCTCAAAGTTTCAGGACATGTCATTGACTGTTAGAGATGATCTATTCAAGCAATGTGAAACTGTCAGAAGTAGCCCGTCCCATTTTAAAGGTACATAGGTAGTTTGTGCCCTCAAAATCAATGGTTTGGTAGTGAAAGCAAATAAAAAAATACACTTTGGTCACTAGTCAAAAGCTTAGAAAAACCCAGAAAGATTGAAAAACGTTAATCTGAGAGTAGAATGAAGCCATGGAGAGACATTAGCCGTGTTGTGATTTCCAACCCACCACCATTTGGATGATCTTTTTTTTTTTGATCAACAACCATTTTGATGACTCCTCCATCACCATCTTTCACTCTTCTTATACCTTATCTCCAATCAAATTATGTGTTATAAACAGGGAGAATCTTCAGTTTACACGTTTCAACTTTCTAAATGGTACTTCTACATGAGCTTAGACGAGATATAAAAGGAGATATGTTACAGCTGCAACACTCTATAAACTTCCTACGCTTATAGTGCCAAACTGACTATAAACCTCTAAGTTTATAAGCCTCTAAGTTTAAAGTATAAAACTTTACATCATGTGTTTATTATCATAAATAGAATAAGACGATATGATAATAAACACATAATGTAAAGTTTTATACAGGTTTTTGTTGTTGTCTAGTTTTAGATAATGGGGTCTCTAATATACAAGAAACCCACGTACGGAGGGAGTTTCAATTTAACTAATTTTAATGTATGGGCTATAAGTATCCAGTAACGGGCCTATCGAAACATATATTCATTGATGGGCCTAAAAAATTCGACCCAAGAAGATTACATTTATAGGGTTTGGGGTTCATTTCTCAATCAGAAAACCCCGAGGAAGGTTCCGATGGTCATCAGCCCCCCTAAACCCCTTGCTTTGCGCCTCTTCCGTTTTGAGACATGGCGAACTTCAACGCCGAACGGGATCGCGCCTTCCGTGAATCAGTCAACTACATGGCTATGAGAGCAGAGCTGATACACGTCCGATGCGATGCAGTCGTTGCTGTTATGGCAGTATCCCCGGTTGATGGAAGTGTGGTAACCAACAGTCTCTCTTCTTTCCCTTTTGTAATATTTTTTTGTATTCAATCCTCTTATTCGTTTCTTCAGCTTTGACCAAGCTATGGACTAACATCGGATACGACAGGATTCCGAACCCTGATCCTCTGACTAGGTACCTAGCTAGCTTGACCGAAGTCCGCAGGGCACTGGATTACCGCCCACCTGAGGTTCTAGACTATGGCTGCTCGTGCCTTGGCATTGGAATGAGATGAGTCGATCATCGGAAGTGGTGGATTTAGAGTTTTTATATAGATAACTTTCTTTAACAAAATGCAAAACTTTGAGATTGAGCCAGCTTTTGTGTGCTCTCAATCTATTATCTTTTGGCTATTCTGATTTACAAGTTTAAATGTAATGGGCTACAACCTGTTGAAACTTTTGAAACAGATATTATGGCTTTTGTTCACAAAAGCATCCAAAATCTTCTATTGCTTGTTATTGTTTTTATCAAAGCTTTTGTGCACGATTCTTCCTTTCCAGATTCTCAGGTGTTGTTGACTGTAACCCAAGTCTCTGGACGGTTCTGGAGTCTCCTGCTAAGGCAGTAGATAGCTAACTTACAAGGAATGCAAGGTGCCACTAAGGCAATGAAAGCTATGAGCAATGTCATATTCTTATTTAACACAATCGGATTTATTTGCCGTGGAGATTAAGTTTTTGAGGGTCCTCTTGTTGTGGAAATAAAAACTTTTTGACTCCAGTAGAACTTGCCAATATTATGACCAGATGCAACAGCAAGTATATCACCTTCAGCGTGGAAAGCTATAGAAGCAATAGGTCCATCTGTTTAGGGAAAAGAAGAAGAAGAGGACGATAGTTGATTATATGCAAAAGAAAAAGAAAAAAAAAAAAGGAAGAGGAGAAAGAACAAAAATGCACTCACAGAAATCATGAGATCTAATACAGTCTGAAGTTTTTGCATTCCACAAGCGCACCTCATGATCTAAACTTCCACTAGCAACTATTTCTGAGTGGCGTGGGTGGAATCTGACCTGCATGGAAGAACTCAACAGCATTAGATACTAAAAGCAGTAGGCTAACGAAACTTAAATCATCGCATTAGATAACCATATCCTAAAACAGGAATCAGAGATCTGAATATTCCTATTTAAGCCTTGTAAGTAGTTCATCTAACCCCACATATATATAAAGTAAATGAACAAGAGTATAAAAATTTATATTCAAGTTAATTACCATGATAAAACCAAATGACGTTTCGCTTTAGCTTTACGAACCAGCAAGTCGTTTAAAACACAACGCGTGTAATTTGTAACAATTTATTACTCAAACAATACGGTCCAGCTAATTTTTTGTTTATTTCATATGACATCAATTTAATTATACATGACATCATAAAGAAGAGCCATCGGTTCCCTTATATATACACAAGTTAAGAGCTTTTTCTTGGTCAAAATTTTAATTTTAATTTGACGTCATCGGGAACTAGTCACCTCATAAAACTCATCACCGGGAAAAAGAAAGAAGACCATCACGGTGGCACCGGCATAACGTCACTAAATAGTAAATACTAAGGCTCACATGCTGCCGTGCCCATACGAATATTAAAATAATTACTAAGTATGTACTTAATCTTATTTTTCTCTCCAATATAAAAAGGTTTGCCAACTAGTTGAGAAAATAAACTTTGAACAGCATAGTAATGGGCAAATAGTTCAAAACACCATCCCATAGTTTTGGAGAGAACCAAATGGAACTTGGGATTTCCTTCTTTTTACTTCTTAGGGCTGGGCTCCAAGTTCATCCCTTGAAGGTTAAGCAACAGATCATTGGAGCTTAGGTACACCTTGTTAGCGGACTGTGCAATGGTCTGAGCAATCTCTCTCGCAGCTTCAATCTTTCTCAGTGTTATGAATGCCTGATTGTTTGCAATAGCTTGTCCGATGAGTTGAGCACTTTTAGCTTCTCCCTGCACAAATTCATCAAACACAAACCCTATAATCTCTGTCATTAGATTCCAATTGAAGATCAAATATCATTTACCTCTGCACGGATAACCGCACTCCTCTTGTCTTGCTCGGCCTTCTCCACAATGAACTTAGCACGTTCAGCCTCTTGAGCAGCGACTTGTTTTGCCTCGATTGCAGCGGTGAACTCTTTGCCGAATGTGAGAGTTGTGATGGAGACATCATCAAGAGCAATGTCGAAGTTAGAAGCTCTCTCCGTCAGAATCTTGCGTATCTCTCTGCTCACAGCCTAGAAGAGAGTAAAAAAAAACACAGCTAACCATGATTAACAAAAGAGCAGAAAAAACTTGTACAAGAAGAATGTTGAGAGTTACATACTTCTCTCTGAGTGATCAGCTGGCTTGCATTGTACTGAGCCACCACAGCCTTGAGGGTTTCATGGATGATGGAAGGAAGAACCCTTTCACTGTAGTTCTCGCCCAGGGTTCGGTAAATCTGAGGCAAACGGTCACCCATGGGACGAGTGAGAACTCTAAGTCCAATTTTCACCTGGGGAACAACAAAAAAAAACAATAATTTTAAGCAACACGGCAACACTCTTCAAGACCGGGAGAGGCATTGTGTTATTATCTGTTCCAGCTTAATGTAATCTCATACAAAGCAAGTATGATTTGATTTCTAAGTCAGTATACATAAAACGAAGCCAACACAACACAAGAGGGAAAGAACAAGACATATAGTCAGCGTTTTCTCCATTTTTTTTATAAACCACTAATCGTAAACGCACTCAGGTCATATAAGGATAGTCATATAACATCCTAGCAGATAAACTGAAACTCAATCAATAGCTTCACAGCCGCATAAACCATATCCAAACCTTAAAAAAAAAACATGGTTTTCGTGCGGAGTGCCTAGTATATATTCCATAGCTTCACTATATCAGCAACAACATTTGAAGTTGAATCATGGCATATATATATAATATCAAAAGCGCACACACAAAAAGAAAGAGAGAGAAGGCACCATCTGAAGGTCATGACTACCGGTGGTGCTCTCAACAAGATAGGGTCGTGCACGGACGTCATAGATGATTGGCCTCTCAAACCATGGCAACATAAAATGTGTTCCTTCCGGGTACACCTGCCAAAAAAACACCCAATTCCGATATAGTAAAACCTCTCACATTTTTCAAAAAGTCAAAAAGATTTTAGCTATTGTATTGTATTAGTTGGGGAGGAACAACAGTACACAAAACCTTTTCCTTGATACCAGTTAAACGGTTGAACATGACAGCACGGTGTCCACCCTCGACATTGTAGAGGCTATTGGTAATTGCATAGACACCGAGCCCACCAATAACGCTGACCTTGAGAAGCGCAGAGAGAGCTGGAGATCCTGGGACGTTGGGCACTTTGTTGAAACTCATTTTCTTTAAGAGGAGGCTACATAATAAAAAGAAGAACAATACAACATCATTACACATGAGAAACAGTGCACGCACGGCCACATAGTTTTATAGGATCGTTTTGTTCATAAGATGACCCAAAGATCCAACCAAAAGACTAAACACAACATACCAATAAATACAGTGAAGATTCAGAGATAAAAATGGAGGGAGATTCACCTTTAGCTAAGCTCTAAATCGACGACCAAGTTAGGTTTAGGAAGGATCACGATCGGATCCCGTCGGCGGTGCTTAGGGTTTTAGAATTGAACAAGTGAGTGAGATAGAATGACGAATGAACTCTCCCGGTACAGACCCTCTTCTTGTAATTTGGGTTGAATTGTTTAAGCCCATTACTATATAACGCTTCGTTAGGCCCATTATGGCAGTTAGTTTTTCTTCTCTTCGTCACAGGTGTGTGTGTTAAAGTATTTTTCTAAATGTCATTTTAGTATTTCAAAACAAAATTTATTAATTTTATTCTCTAACTTAATTTTCTATTGGTTGAAATATAATTAGGTGTATGAATAATGATATTTTTATATAGAAAATGTATAAAATTAAATAATTTTTTAATCTGTGGATAAAAGTCTCAAACCACATTTAAATGAAATATAAATATGATAATCCTTCAGATTATTGTCATATGTAACAGAAATAGATGCACAATGTATAAGAAACACAGTCGCAAAACTCTGTTCCTCTCACTACCTTTATGGCGATTGGGAATTCATTTTATTTTAAAGTGTAATAAAATAACTCTTTTTATGCTAATTTTTCCATCTTTTATGAATGCTAATATATAAACTGGCTAACATTAATATCAGAAACCAACAAAAGTCATATGGTCGCATGTTATTGCTTACTACAAGGTGTTGCAAGTAAAGGAAGACAATGTCATTACATAAAAGGTAATAACTAATAAGGTTTCTTCAGTCTGAAGGTTTTTTCTTTTTTGGACAACAATTCAGACTGAAGGTTAAAGGTAGAAAAGAGAGACTATTTTTTCCAGAGGAAACCTTTCATTGGGTCCTCGTGGTGAACTTTCTTCATTTTGTAAGCTTCCATCTCTTCCGGAGTCACCTGCCATGTTAAATGAGAGATTTTGATCAGCGACCGTTTAATTTGAGAATATGATTCGATGCTACTAGAGTTGCTAAGATCATTACATCGTTGGTGTATTTGACATTGTATTTGCGTTTCCTCTCATCTTTTTCTTCCCTCTTACGCTCATCCTCCTGTAAACATCGTTATTTGTGTATCAGATATGTGTGAGCAAGACAGAGAAACGTATTGACATGAGAAAAATAGGAGCTGCCTTGTTACCTTTTTAAGAGCATTAGCAAGTGCCTCCTCGTTCAATTCCAAATCTTCAGGAACATCAGTTCCCCATGCGGCCATTCTCTTCTCTTCAACCTTCTTTGGGCTCTCTGTTCACCACAAACATCATTCAGTGTTTTAGTTAGCAAAGGCGTACAAACAACATGACAAAGACATATGCAGAAATGTGTGTCATAAGCCATTCCTCGAGAGCAGTTTCTTTTTCCAATGAAAAGATATACAGAAATTGGAATAACAAACAGAGTCCACAGTTTCTTTTTCCAATAAAAAGATATACAGAATTGGAATAACAAACAGAGTCCACAGCACAAACCTTCACAGGCTTCTTTGCGAGCAATGTTAGCCTTCATCAAATCAAGGGAAGCCTCTGCGGCCTCAATACCAGCAGAGCCTGTGCAGTAACTATTGCGAATCGTCTGCTGGCAACATCTATATCCCCATTGATGGTCTTTCCACCATGAGCCCCAAACACTAGTGTGATTGTTAGCAAGAACATCTTCTTCGTATTTGCTCTTCGGCAGTATAACCTCCTGTGTACAAACCAAACATGTCCAGATCAAGAATGAAATGGATTAAAACAAAAGCACAACATACCACAAGCCGTTCACATAGCTATGAGAAGGTGATTTAGTGAAGTCAAACATTAAAAACCGTACCTGTCCTTTTATAATCCTCCCTGCTCGGTCATACTCAACTTGTCTTTCGCTCTGTCCAAGCAAAAGCTCCATTGGAATTTCATCTTCTGTAGAAGCATTCCCGTACTTCTCCATGATTGTGTCCTTTGTCTGAGTCTTCAGTTTGTCCTTAGCAACCTTGAAATTCTTGTACAGCAACTCAGCTTGGGATGGAGCCGCTTGCATATGCATGTCCTGTCCCTTGTCAAATGCTGCCGATGAGTGCATGTTCATCTGTTTGAACTCTGCAGCTTGGCCACTGTCTCTATATTGATTATCTCCCTGGATAGATGGTAAGCAAAAAATATGGTTTAGTATCTTAGATCATCAGAAAATGGGATACAATAGCGATAAACTACAACTAACCGAATAAAATTTATCATTCGGATCTGCATCTGGAAGTGGGTCTTCACGCATGGATCGTGTTTTAGGGTCATAATGAGCCGAATTGATATCAAGGTTCAACAGGTATTTCGCTGTGTCTTCTCTGATACGCAGATTCCTGAAATCAAGAAAAGGTTACATATCGTTAGTGCATCAAACAAAAAACACCCATATAAACATGTTATAACATGATATTTTGTAGTTGTATATAAAGAGTAATAGTCCATACCTCACAGTTCCTGTGCTACCACCACCAGTAGTTCGAACACGTTTTTCAACCTTTGCAAAGTCCATTGCCTGCTCTCATCAACCTTAGCTTCATCAACCCTCAAGTCATCATCATCTTCTTCTTCATCTCCATCACTGGTTGCTGCATCATCACCTTCCTGGTTATTGTTCTTCTCCTCTAGTTTCTTAATCTGCTGCTCCTTGAGATACTTCTTTCGCGCATCCTCTTTTGCTTCGTAAAGGTCTACCACACGGTGGTAGGTTGAAGGATCGTACCCATTCCATCTGTCTCTCTTGCCATCGTAGTCGAGTTCAAAGCTCTCGATTTTCTCATCAGGTGCAATGTTCTTGTTCGTGTACTTTGCTCCAATCTGGCGAGGTCTATCCATACACGCCTTTGCAGTATGCGTCATTGCACCGCAACTTCAAGAAAAGGGAGGGAAAGTTAGAACAAAACCAAAACTAAAAAAAATCATTTTATTCATTTGTTCAATCAGAGAGAAAGACGAACTTTTGACAAGCTCCCTTGCGGTATTTTTCGGCTTGGTAGATCTTAGCACCTCTGTCATACCATGACTTAGTGTAATTGGGATCACTCTTCCAATTCCGTTGATGCTTAAGACTGGGCTTTTCAGAGTTGAGATACCAAGGAGCAGAAGACATATACTGAGGAATGTGAGGATTGATCTCCTTTCCATCTTCATCTAGCTCAGCTGGTGCAAGGCCGGCTTTACGAGCTTCCTCTAGTTCGATTTGCTTCCTATGGTCTTCCCTAGACTTGAAAGCAACTGCAAAACCAACCACCAGAGGAACATACATGTCAGAAAAAACATTCACAAATTTGTCAAAACATTAATTAAAAACAGTAAAACTAGTTAGAGACCAAACACAAACCCTGCTGTCTCTTAGGTAAGTACCAAAACTGATGGCTGACATTAAAAAATTGACCAGAGAAACCAAAATTCATCAGAAGGACAGACTCCATCGCAAATTGGATCTAACAAAAACCAAATTAGAGATAAACGAAAACGCTAAAAGCCCTAAATTTCTGATTAAGAAGATGAAAGTAGATGATCGAAGCTCAGATTATTGACCACCAAAGGGAAATTAACAATCAAATAGAGAGCCCAGTTTCCAAGTAGATTGATTCGAATCTAGAAAAAAATTGAACGAAATCGGTACCTGAAGCCGTCGCCATGGTTATACAGTCGTCAAGCTTCGAATCCTCTCTGGCCGGCCACAAAGGAGAAGAAGTGAAATAACGCTTTTATAACTACCCCAATAAGGCGGTAACTAAACGGTGCCGTTTCATAAATTATAATTGTACATGACTAACTATGAAGTTTAGTTAAATTTTCATGATTACTTAGACAAAATTAGATAAATTCATTTCCCACACGATCGTCAAAAGATGTCGTTGGAGGAGGAAGAGAAGGATTCGGAGGAGACATTGGAGCACACACTCCTCGTTGTGCGCGAGGTCTCCGTCTGCAAGATCCCGCCGCGAACCACATCCGGCGGATACAAGTGCGGCGAATGGCTCCAGTCCGATAAGATCTGGTCCGGCAGACTCCGCGTCGTGTCGTGCAAGGACCGGTGCGAGATCCGGCTCGAGGATTCGAGCTCCGGCGATCTGTTCGGGGCTTGTTTCGTGGATCCGGAGAGGAGAGAGAACTCCGTCGCTGGATTCGTCGAGGTATTTCGTGCTGAGAATCGACGACGGGCGTGGGAAGTACGCGTTCATCGGGCGCGGAGAGGAACGAGGCGTTCGATTTCAATGTGGCGTTGTCGGATCACGACAAGTACGTGAGGAGGGAGAAGGAGAGTGAGAGTGAGGATCACATTGATATCCATCCTGCACAGATTGAAGGTAAATAAACACATCTCTTCGTAAAGCTTTAGGATTTAGGATACGATCAATGCCTAAATCCGATCACTTGGACAACTGCCAAATTCAATGTGAAATTGATCCATTCTGATGGCATCATTGGCATTGCAACAGATCTCTAATTTGTTCCTATATAGTCTTTGGGATGAAATCAGAGTAAACTGAAGTAGATTGAAGAAATGAGATGGAATCATAGTAAATTGAATGATTTTTTTTTTTTTTTTTTTGTGTTTAGATATCCGCTGTGTTAGTATTTTCCCTGTAGTTTTTATGCGTTTTGTAGCAGTGATTAGGATAAAGTTAATGTCACCACGTTCATTATTCCGGATCTTTTAGTCTCTCATCAATACTTAGTTAGACAGATAAGAGAATGTCCCCGTTTTATGTAATGGTAAATCTTTACAATCACTATAGAACGACCCGGATCTTTTAGGCCACAGTCTTTAAATGAAAGAAAAAAAGAACGGGTTTGCATGTGACTTGAGTACTTGCTCATGTCATGATTTTTTAATGTCCTGGGTTATAAGTCGTGGAATCAAATTGATGTTCGTTTTGCTCGTTTAGTCTTGTTGAGGATCACAGTTTGTTCTAGCATCCGTTCCCAGTAGTCTATAGTTGATTATTTGAATTTGTAGAGTTCCTTCTCATTTTAATTTGTCTGTTTATATCTTTGCTAAAAGCCTAAAACGACAAGACTCTCTTTTAATAGTCAAAGCTCTATAATTTACCTGCAGAAAAATTTCTTATTAACTCAGTAGAACCTAAAATGATTCTTGTTTTTGATGGGTGGGTTTCAAGGAAGGTGAAACCATAAGAATCAACGTGAAGCCTAAACCTACTACAAATGGCACTGGGATGCTCTCAGCCGCTCTTTCAGGAAACGGCAAGTCTAAACCTCTACCACTTGCTCCACCACCAACTGCTGCTACCAAAACCAGGTCCCCTTTACCGCCTCCTCCAAATGATCCTCTCACTTCAAGGATTGCATCTGACGCAGGAACGATCCTCTGTCTGATCTATCTCACCTCAAGGTAACCAAAACCTTTTCGTATTAGTAGCATCTGAATCAACCAACAACGAAGCTTTGATCACTGAATTCTCCATTTTGGTGTGCACTCTCTCTCCAGAACAATCTTCCTTCAACACAGGGACCAGGACCGATCAAGTCAGCAGGAGCTGCATCAGGTTGGGCAGCTTTCCGATCACACGGGAAATCTAAGGTTCCGGCTTCATCTTCTTCTGACTTGAGAGGAAGAGACATTAGAGGCAGAGACACTAGAGTAGAGACTGATGGCAAACACCAATCTGAGCTTTTTTACATTTATAATGTATGTTACTGGTAAAGTAATGTGTGTTTCTTTGTGATCCCAGCACTCCCTGTTGTAATATTTTTTTTTTTTTTTTGCACTTTCAAATCAACTTTGTTACATCTGCTTTGACGACGAGATTTTTTATATAGAGATTATTATAATATCTTTCCACATTACAAAACAAAAGAACTGTTTTGTCCGCACGATACTCGGTGGTTTGACGATGAGTGATAATCGTGCACAAAAAAAAAGAAGAAAAAAAAAGACGATGAGTGATAATAAATGATGTGGAACCACGTGACGTGGGGGAAACTGAGTGGGGATCAAGCGTTGAACGAAACTTATTTAAAAGACCGTTGAACAACCTCGGTCCACCTACTAAATCCTACCTACTAACTTTATCTTACAGCTTGAGACGGCGAGAAAAATGGCTGCGAAAGATCCGGCGACGACCAGTGATGATGCCATTAGAGTTAGCGGTATGGAGTTCTGTTACGAAGCCGATGATCCTATATTCTTCGATTTCAACCTCGAGCTTCCTGCTGGATCTCGCTGCCTTCTTGTTGGCGCCAATGGATCTGGTACGTTGATCAATTTGTAGCAGCCAGAGATCATCGCTTGTGGTTTTATGTTTTCTGTTTTCATGTCTCGGTTTTGTATAGCTCGATTAGGTTTCTTGCTTGTGATCATATATGACCGTGTCCGTGACTATCTTGAGACATCATTTACCATAAAACAGAGATTGTGGTCCTGTGGAATTATTTGTTCAGGCAAGACAACCTTGCTGAAGATTCTGGCTGGAAAGCATATGGTGGGAGGAAAGAACGTTGTGCAAGTTCTAAGCCGCTCTGCTTTCCATGATACTCAACTTATTTGCAGTGGTGACTTGTCTTACCTTGGAGGATCTTGGAGTAAAACCGTTGGTTCAGCTGTGAGTATCCCCTTCCTACTTTCCGTCGAAAGTAGTAACTTATCTAAGATTACTCAACCCCCTCTGATCTGAGATTACTTAACTTTCGTGATTCTGCTGCATTTTAGGGTGAGGTTCCTCTCCAGGGAGACTTTTCAGCAGAACATATGATATTTGGAGGTTTATACAAATATTTATCTCTATCCTAGCAATTATATTCTTGACTTTGGTGTGTTTTCTCTTGTTGTACACTATCTGCAAGCTTAGACTCAAGCAGATCATTCGTTTTTTGTTGTCCTATACTAGTTGAAGGGATCGATCCGGTGAGAAGAGAGAAACTGATTGATCTTCTTGACATCAACCTTCAGTGGCGTATGCATAAGGTTTCTGATGGGCAGAAACGCCGAGTTCAGATATGCATGGGACTCTTACATCCCTTCAAGGTAAAAATTTAACGAATATGGTTTCAAAGAATCTAATCTCTCTCACATGTTCATTCTCAGTTATGTTTCTCATTTGGCTTTACTTAAAAAGAGTTATTAGTTTCTAATTTTTGTGTTCATGTCATTATGTCTGACCTTAATGCTAATTTGGTTATACAGGTGTTGTTACTTGACGAGGTCACTGTTGACCTTGATGTCGTTGCAAGGATGGATTTGTTGGAATTCTTCAAAGAAGAATGTGATCAGGTATGATCAACCATTTAAAGCTCATGTTCCTAAATCCTAACTATATACACTGTGCTTGCTTTCATGGTTGTATCGGTTGGTAATTGGAATATTACACCTATTGTGCATTAGCAGTGGTTTGATTATAGTCCATTGATCTTTGACTTGTATATATCATTGATGAACTCAGAGAGGAGCAACGATTGTATATGCAACTCATATATTCGACGGGCTAGAGACATGGGCTACACATTTGGCTTACATTCAGAATGGTGAGCTGAATCGTTCATCAAAAATGGCAGATATCAACGAGATGAAAACTTCACCCAACCTCCTCTCTGTGGTAGAGTCTTGGCTCCGTTCTGAAACCAAACTTGTGAAGAAAAAGAAGAAGAAGGAGCCTGTGGCAGCATGGAAACCATCTCCATTTGATAACTCTCCTTTTAGGTCATCTAGACACATGGCTTACTACCGATGATTGGTAACTCTTACGGATGAGAAAACATTGATCCAATATATATACTCAGTGGTAAGAATAAGGACACAAGGGACAAGTTCACTAATTGTGTGTTTGTTAGCCATGCTATACACTCTTGTGCTCATTGAAGAATTCTTTTTTTGGAACTCATATTTCATTAAAATAAAAACTGTTAGTTGGGAGTTATTACTCCTTCAACCACAAACTGTTCAGCTGCATTCAAAGCAGACTTCGCAAGCATATCAGCCTGGCCATTTCTCTCGAGAGAGATCCAGGTAAAAGAGACAAATTCAAAAACAGAGGCAAAAGATAGGATATCCGCAACTACGCCATACAGCTACGGTACACTAATTTCCTGCATTCACAGCTTTGATCAACATGGCTGAATCGACTTCAAAACACACTGCCTTCAGGTTCATCTCAACTCCCTCTTTGACCGCTTCAAACAATGCTAGAGCTTCTGCAGTCAGTACCGAAGGCACAAACGAAGCAACAGACTTGCATAGTCGAATGTTTTCAGTGGAATGGATAACCCATCCTAACCCCGCCGTTGTTCCCCGCGGATGCCAAGCAGTGTCAGATCTGATTGTTACCGTTCCGGGGGGGGCAATTCTGCGGGCTCCGTTTGCTAACTCCTACTCTGCTAGGCGTTTCCTGTCGTTGACTTGTGCTCCACTCCTTAGCCACTCTGATCCCCATCGAAACTGTATCTTCAGGGGAGGCTGAGAAGCCCTCAAAAACATACTTGTTGCGAGCCTTCCACAACTGCCACAATATCCAAGGGGCTAACGTAACAGAGGTAATCCCAGACGGGGGGAGACAGAGGTAATCCACGGGTGCTCATTGAAGAATATACAAGAAAATATACGTGTATTGTTCTGTCGAATAACATTATTTAAAATATTTACTAGTAATCCATCAACACATCCGACGACATGGATCAATCCAAAGCTATGTTTCCAGAGTTTGAATCGTTTGATTTTTGTTGTTATGGCTTATGGGTACCTGTAAATACATGTATCTCTAAACAGCCGCAAAATTTAAACACCATTCAAAGCCAAGACTGGTTACTATTATCACCCTTACAAACTTGTTAAACATAAATATAGGATTCACTTCGTCTTATTTGGAAAAGGAACTAAATAATGAAATTATCATTATTAATTTTCTTGATTGTTTTTGTCATATTCTTTACACTATAAGCATGGGAAGTGACTCATGTGTTTGACCTTTACTGAGAGCTAAAGCTTCTGCCACCAAGGGAGAGGCAACATAGCAGCACGATGACATGAAGGAGACAGAGTGTCCCTCGTGTTTCAAAACCTAGCCGAGTCCAGCTTATTTCCTGTATCCTTCCACGCTGCATCTGTCTTGACTAAGCTTGAATTCAAGTTTAAAGTCACTTTGCGTGTTTTTAATATATAATTTGAGTGAAGATAAGGTTTAAGAAACGTGACAGATGGTGATGGAGTCATCAAAGTGGTGGTGTATTGGAAATCACAAAACGGCTAATCACTCCAGGATATACCTCAGAGTAGCTGGCAGGCAGCTCCAGGAGAAACCCACCGGGCAAGTAATTTTGATCAGACTTTTCTCATGTGCCCCAACCTCCGCAACCACCGTTATGTTTGTGTTAAGTGAAATGTATTCCCAAACAGAGAATCAAGCAAATACAAAGCTGAATAACGATTATATTGAAATAGAACTGGCTTTACAAGTACTCCAGAACCTTGAGAGAATTATTAATGGAGTCTCTCACCTCCCCCTACACATGAGTGATCTAATCTCTAGATAACTTTCTCTCTACTCAGAACAAACTATAAATAGTAAAGGTCCCTCTCCTGTCACACACTCTGCCTGAAGCCTCCCTCCGCACGTGCTTCCTCACGTGGTGTGTTTATTATGCATAAAGGAATATTCACGTATTGATAAGATCCACCTCAACCTTCTAGAAGCTCTTTACCCTCTTCATCAATAATCACACATAACAGTTTGGTTCTTAAGACATTTATTAGGCCATTGAGATCTGCATAACCTTTTCTGTTTTGTTTTCTAGTTGACAAAGAAATCGAACAGGCATCGTCCATCTATACCGGTCCTGGTTTGTAATAGGCTGGAAGCAAAAATTCAATTTTGGGCTGGTATGTGCATCAGTTCATGTCTAGTAAAAAGGTTAAAACTAATAAAAATGCTATGAAAGAGGATTGAACACAATACCTTGAAGAGGTGCGAAAAGAGTTGTTTCCAACAAACCTATTGTGAATATCCGTTACCCAAAAAGGCCGAAATTATTGATAAACATTTCACGGCCGGAAGCATATGCTTCCTCTGCTTCCTATCAGGGCCATTCTTTACGTATATGAAAAACTGTCCATCGTCATCTTTACGTAAAATATTTATATTTCAATGAATTGTTTAAATATGGCAACAATTGTATAATTTCAAAAACAAAAGAAATAGTAAAATCTTTGTAATATTTTTCTTTTGGTCAAAATGTCAAGAAAAATCTTTATAATATTATTTGAGAAATCGGTTTTCTATTTGTCGCGCTCACGTTAACTCTCACGATAGTTGATTACACGGATACCTTTAATGAATTAAAATTATTGC
>NW_026617256.1:0-18287 GCF_000801105.2 Raphanus sativus | reverse complement strand
CCGAACAGGCTTTAATCTGGAATTCATCTGGATAGAAAGTGGAATATCTTCTTACTCCATCATCCTATTGAGATTTCCTTCAACTTCCTGGTTATTCTCCACTATTTAGTGGTTCCCAAATAAAGCTTCTTAGATCGTGGTTCATCCTGGTTTATAAGAATCTTGAAGATAATCGCATATTCCGAACAGGCTAATTCTGGAATCATCTGGATAGAAAGTGGGATATCTTCTTACTCACAACTCCTATGAGATTTCTTCAAACTTCCTGGTTATTCTCCACTGATTAGTGGTTCCAATATAAGCTTCTTAGATCGTGGTTCATCCTGGTTTGATAAGAATCATGAAGATAATCGCATATGTCCGAACAGGCTAATCTGGAATCATCTGGATAGAAAGTGGGATATCTTCTTGCTCACAACTCCTATGAGATTTATTCAACTTCCTGGTTATTCTCCACTGATTAGTGGTTCCAATAAAGCTTCTTAGATCGTGGTTCATCCTGGTTTGATAAGAATCATGAAGATAATGGCATATGTTCGAACATGCTAATCTGGAATCATCTGGATAGAAAGGGGGATATCTTCTTACTCACAACTCCTATGAGATTTATTCAACTTCCTGGTTATTCTCCACTGATTAGTGGTTCCCAAATAAAGCTTCTTAGATCGTGGTTCATCCTGGTTTGATAAGAATCATGAAGATATTGCCATATGTCCGAACAGGCTAATCTGGAATCATCTGGATAGAAGGTGGGATATCTTCTTGCTCACAACACTTATGAGATTTATTCAACTTCCTGGTTATTCTCCACTGATTAGTGGTTCCAAATAAAGCTTCTTAGATCGTGGTTCATCTGGTTTGATAAGAATCATGAAGATATATTTGCCATATGTCCGAACAGGCTAATCTGAAATCATCTGGATAGAAAGTGGGATATCTTCTTACTCACAACTCCTATGAGATTTATTCAACTTCCTGGTTGTTCTCCACTGTAGTGGTTCCAAATAAAGCTTCTTAGATCGTGTTCATCCTGGTTTGATAAGAATCATGAAGATAATGCCATATGTCCGAACAGGCTAATCTGGAATCATCTGGATAGAAAGTGGGATATCTTCTTGCTCACAACACTTATGAGATTTATTCAACTTCCTGGTTATTCTCCACTGATTAGTGGTTCCAAATAAAGCTTCTTAGATCGTGGTTCATCCTGGTTTGATAAGAATCATGAAGATATTGCCATATGTCCGAACAGGCTAATCTGGAATCATCTGGATAGAAAGTGGGATATCTTCTTACTCACAACTCCTATGAGATTTATTCAACTTCCTGGTTATTCTCCACTGATTAGTGGTCCCAAATAAAGCTTCTTAGATCGTGGTTCATCCTGGTTTGATAAGAATCATGAAGATATTGCCATATGTCCGAACAGGCTAATCTGGAATCATCTGGATAGAAAGTGGGATATCTTCTTACTCACAACTCCTATGAGATTTATTCAACTTCCTGGTTATTCTCCACTGATTAGTGGTTCCAAATAAAGCTTCTTAGATCGTGGTTCATCCTGGTTTGATAAGAATCATGAAGATAATGGCATATGTCCGAACAGGCTAATCTGGAATCATCTGGATAGAAGTGGGATATCTTCTTACTCACAACTCCTATGAGATTTATTCAACTTCCTGGTTATTCTCCACTGATTAGTGGTTCCAAATAAAGCTTCTTAGATCGTGGTTCATCCTGGTTTGATAAGAATCATGAAGATATTGCCATATGTCCGAACAGGCTAATCTGGAATCATCTGGATAGAAAGTGGGATATCTTCTTACTCACAACTCCTATGAGATTTATTCAACTTCCTGGTTATTCTCCACTGATTAGTGGTTCCAAATAAAGCTTCTTAGATCGTGGTTCATCCTGGTTTGATAAGAATCATGAAGATAATGGCATATGTCCGAACAGGCTAATCTGGAATCATCTGGATAGAAGTGGGATATCTTCTTGCTCAAAACACTTATGAGATTTATTCAACTTCCTGGTTATTCTCCACTGATTAGTGGTTCCAAATAAAGCTTCTTAGATCGTGGTTCATCCTGGTTTGATAAATCATGAAGATATTGCCATATGTCCGAACAGGCTAATCTGGAATCATCTGGATAGAAAGTGGGATATCTTCTTACTCACAACTCCTATGAGATTTATTCAACTTCCTGGTTATTCTCCACTGATTAGTGGTTCCCAATAAAGCTTCTTACATATTGGTTCATCCTGGTTTGATAAGAATCATGAAGATATTGCCATATGTCCGAACAGGCTAATCTGGAATCATCTGGATAGAAAGTGGGATATCTTCTTACTCACAACTCCTTATGAGATTTATTCAACTTCCTGGTTATTCTCCACTGATTAGTGGTTCCAAATAAAGCTTCTTAGATCGTGGTTCATCCTGGTTTGATAAGAATCATGAAGATAATGGCATATGTCCGAACAGGCTAATCTGGAATCATCTGGATAGAAAGTGGGATATCTTCTTACTCACAACTCCTATGAGATTTATTCAACTTCCTGGTTATTCTCCACTGATTAGTGGTTCCAAATAAAGCTTCTTAGATCGTGGTTCATCCTGGTTTGATAAGAATCATGAAGATATGCCATATGTCCGAACAGGCTAATCTGGAATCATCTGGATAGAAAGTGGGATATCTTCTTACTCACAACTCCTATGAGATTTATTTAACTTCCTGGTTATTCTCCACTGATTAGTGGTTCCAAATAAAGCTTCTTAGATCGTGGTTCATCCTGGTTTGATAAGAATCATGAAGATAATGCCATATGTCCGAACAGGCTAATCTGGAATCATCTGGATAGAAGTGGGATATCTTCTTACTCACAACTCCTATGAGATTTATTCAACTTCCTGGTTATTCTCCACTGATTAGTGGTTCCCAATCAAGCTTCTTAGATATTGGTTCATCCTGGTTTGATAAGAATCATGAAGATATTGCCATATGTCCGAACAGGCTAATCTGGAATCATCTGGATAGAAAGTGGGATATCTTCTTACTCACAACTCCTATGAGATTTATTCAACTTCCTGGTTATTCTCCACTGATTAGTGGTTTCAAATAAAGCTTCTTAGATCGTGGTTCATCCTGGTTTGATAAGAATCATGAAGATAATCGCATATGTCCGAACAGGCTAATCTGGAATCATTCTGGATAGAAGGTGGGATATCTTCTTGCTCAACACACTTATGAGATTTATTCAACTTCCTGGTTATTCTCCACTGATTAGTGGTTCCAAATAAAGCTTCTTAGATCGTGGTTCATCCTGGTTTGATAAGAATCATGAAGATATTGCCATATGTCCGAACAGGCTAATCTGGAATCATCTGGATAGAAAGTGGGATATCTTCTTACTCACAAGTCCTATTAGATTTATTAACTTCCTGGTTATTCTCCACTGATTAGTGGTTCCAAATAAAGCTTCTTAGATCGTGTTCATCCTGGTTTGATAAGAATCATGAATATAATGGCATATGTTCGAACAGGCTAATCTGGAATCATCTGGATAGAAAGTGGGATATATTCTTACTCACAACTCCTATGAGATTTATTCAACTTCCTGGTTATTTCCACTGATTAGTGGTTCCCAATCAAGCTTCTTACATATTGGTTCATCCTGGTTTGATAAGAATCATGAAGATATCGCCATATGTCCGAACTGGCTAATCTGGAATCATCTGGATAGAAAGTGGGATATCTTCTTACTCACAACTCCTATGAGATTTATTCAACTTCCTGGTTATTCTCCACTGATTATTGGTTCCAAATATAGCTTCTTAGATCGTGGTTCATCCTGGTTTGATAAGAATCATGAAGATAATCGCATATGTCCGAACAGGCTAATCTGGAATCATCTGGATAAATGGTGGGATATCTTCTTGCTCAACACACTTATGAGATTTATTCAACTTCCTGGTTATTCTCCACTAATTAGTGGTTCCTAATAAAGATTCTTAGATCGTGGTTCATCCTGGTTTGATAAGAATCATGAAGATATTGCCATATGTCCGAACAGGCTAATCTGGAATCATCTAGATAGAAAGTTTGATATCTTCTTACTCACAACTCCTATGAGATTTCTTCAACTTCCTGGTTATTCTCCACTGAATAGTGGTTCCAAATATAGCTTCTTAGATCGTGGTTCATCCTGGTTTTGTTGAGATGAAGTAATAAGAAGAGAAGAGAAGAAGTGTTGAGCATATTTGAAGATGGCACTATTACAGTAACTTTTAAGTTACCACAGTAAAAGAGAAGTTACTGTAATAGTAAAAGGTAAAAGGAAGTTACCTAGCTAAGGAGGAAGAGATGGCGAGTGGTTTGGTTTGAAAGAGAGTGTTACTATAGTGATCAGACCGTTGCACAATAAAGAGAAAGTGAGAGGCGCGCTAAGCCAGCTTTGGACAGGCTGTAAAGGTCCAAAGCATGTGTGCTATCTCAGCCATTCATTTCAAACCAAGCCAGCCTGCCTTGTTGACCTCACATGCTTTGCATAGTTCTTTGTCTAGGTTCATTGCGCAAACCATTGATCTCTCTCTTACTATATATTTGTAATCTCATCAACATTAATAAGATTAAGCAAGTTATGAGTCTTTCTCTCTAGTCTCGAGTTACTATTCAATCTCATAATCTCTTTCTCTCTTTACTTAGTCTCTTAATCTCTCTTTAATCTCTCAAATCTTTGCTAAACACTCAGATTAAACTAAAATAATATGGTATCAGAGCCAGGTTGAAAGAAATCTGAGTTCGTTTGAGCTCTTTGGTGATTCCTTGTGAAGATCCAAAGAGAAGTGTTCTTGAGGTTTGAAGATCTAGTCGGGTTCAAGCACAAGTTTGTTTCTTTGTGGTGTGAGGAGGTTCTTTACACAAGTTTGGTTCGGGAAAGCTTAGTAGAAGGTTGTAGATTCAAGTCTGGTTCATTAGAAGTGGTTTCAAGATCTACAGCTCAAGCTCAAGGAAGATTCAAGACAAAAGGTTTCATCTTGCGACATGGAGAGTGGGATGAACAACAACAACATGAAGATTGCGGTTTGTTTCAAGGGAACAAACTACTCGGTGTGGTCTCGGATGGTGAGAACAACTGTGGGGTGTAAGGGACTCTGGAAGCATATCATACCAGGAGTGGCTCCAAAGCCAAAGCTCATTACACAAGGAAAAGATGGAGAAGAGACTCCTGATGAAGTCATGGAGAAATGGGAACAAGAAGACATGTTGGTGCTGTCGGTACTACACGCATCACTTGATCCAGCCATACTGGAGGCTTATAGCTATTGTGAAACAGCTAAGGAGTTGTGGGACACTCTCAAGAAGGTGTATGGCAAAACATCAAACCTTAGCCGAGTGTTTGAGGTGAAGTATGCTATCAATCACTTGATACAAGAAGACATGGAGTTCACTGAACACTTGGGAAGGTTTAGATCACTATGGTCTTAACTAGAGATGCTGAGGCCGAGTACAACTGATGCTGATGAGTTAAACAAGAGGAGGGAGCAAGACAAAGTCTTTGGTTTACTGCTTACATTGAATCCGGTCTATAATGGCTTGGTTATAAAGTTGTTGAGAGAGGATAACCTCCCGGATCTTGAAGAAGTTTGTGCTCGGATCCAAAATCCATAGGGCTGTTCAGCAAGAAGAGTGAGCTATCATTGGCAAATCAAGCTGCACAAGCAAACAAGGCTGCGCATGGAAAGTATGAAGAGAGGAAGTTCAATGGGAACTGTGATCACTGCAAGAAGCATGGCCATAAGAAGAGTCAGTGTTGGATTCTCCATCCTCATATGAAGCCAGCCAAGTTCTTAAAGGAGCGCGACGCAAGAGAAAGAGCTAACATGTCTGATGGTTCAAGTGGTGGAACAAGTGCAGCAAGTACTAGCAAGAATCATGAGATGATGGAGGGGCGTGACAGTGGTGATGGCAAGTCTCTAGTGGCTTACTCTGGCACTCCTATCATCCGCAACAACCCGGAGCAAGAGTACCTCAAGAAGTCTGACCTTGATGCTCTCATAAAGCTGTTCAAGGATCATGGTAACTTTGGTAACACTCTTGGGTACTCTTTTGGTGCTAGGTTGATAGAATCTCCTATGGAGATCATGAGCATTGATAGGATGCATCCGAGTGTAAAAGAAATGCATAATCATCCTAGGTTTGCTAGTATTGCTAAGACTGATCATGCATTGAAACCATCTAGTATCCTTGCTCTTATTGCTAGTTCTCATGCTGCTAAGCCATTGATAGTTGATTTTGGTGCATCTCATCATATGATTAGTGATACTAAGTTGATCAAGGACATTCTCCCATATAGTGGTCATGTGATGATAGCAAATGGTGATAGGTATTATTTTGTATAATCTGAGTGTTTATGAAGATTAAAGAAGACTGAAAGAGATTAAGAGACTAAAGTGTCAAGAAATGTTCTTAGATTCAATAGTAAATAGTAACCAAGACTAGAGAGAAAAGAGACATAACTTGCTTAACATTAATCAAAGAGAGTTTACAATATATATAGGGACATAAGAGAAGGGTTTGCGACAAGGTTAAGTGGTCTAATCACTATTCAAAGCATGTAGAGTCAAGGGGAGGAGTGGCGCCTATTTTAAACTCATGGACCATATGCTTCACACGCTTGATGCCAAAGGTATCTTGATGACTATATATATTGTAAACTCTCTTTAGCTGTTTGACAATAGCTATAAGCTTCTAGTATGGCTGGATCAAGTGATGCGTGTAGAACAGACATCACCAGCATGTCTTCTTGCTCCCATTTCTCCATGGCTTCATCCGAGCTTCTTCTCCATCTTCTCCTTGTGTAATAAGCTTTGGCTTTGGAGCTACTCCTGGTATGATATGCTTCCAAAGTCCCTTACACCCAACAGTGGTTCTCACCATCCGAGACCACACCAAATAGTTTGTTCCCTTGAAACAAACCGCAATCTTCATGTTGTTGTTGTTCATCCCACTCTCCATGTCGCAAGATGAAACCTTTTGTCTTGTATCTTACTTGAACTTGTGTTGTAGATCTTGAAACAGCTTCTCACGAACCAGACTTGAATCCACAACCTTCTACTAAGCTTTCCCGAACCAAACTTGTGTAAAGAAACTCCCACACGCCACAAAGAAACAAACTTGAGCTCGAACCCGACTAGATCTTCAAACCTCAAGAACACTTCTCTTTGGATCTTCACAAGGAATCACCAAAGAGACCAAACGAACTCAGATTTCTTTCAACCTGGCTCTGATACCATATTATTTTGTATAATCTGAGTGTTTATGAAGATTAAAGAAGACTGAAAGAGATTAAGAGACTAAAGTGTCAAGAAATGTTCTTAGATTCAATAGTAAATAGTAACCAAGACTAGAGAGAAAAGAGACATAACTTGCTTAACATTAATCAAAGAGAGTTTACAATATATATAGAGAGATAAGAGAAGGGTTTGCGACAAGGTTCAGTGGTCTAATCACTATTCAAAGCATGTAGAGTCAAGGGGAGGAGTGGCGCCTATTTTGAACTCATGGACCATATGCTTCACACGCTTGATGCCAAAGGTATCTTGACCAGATCCCTTTGCCTTACAGCCTGTCAATGCACGCCCACTTTATCCTCAAACGGTCACTAGCTCACAGACCAAACCTTCCTTATGGTGTAGAGTGTTTGGCTCACTTATGCTCTCCTCTTCTCGATTTACCTTCTTACCAATGGTAACTAACTTTGTTACCACACAGTAACTATAATTTTACTGTAATAGTAACTTCCTCAACTCAACTCAAATCTTTTCCTCTTCTCCTTTTATATTATTGACACTCCATCTCAACAATAGGATTCCTATTAAGGGAATAGGAAGTCTCAAGCTGTTTGATTAAGAGTCTAAAGCTCTTTATATGCCTGATTTTACTTCAAATTAATTATCTGTTAAGAGATGTGCTACTGATTTACAATGCAATGTGATCTTTAGCCCTGATGATGTGAAGTTTCAGGATATTAAAAGCAGCAAGTTGATTGGAAAAGCAGTGACCAAGAGTGATTTGTATTTGCTTGAAGATCTTGCTCCTGTTTCCAACTTTAGCTGCTCGTTTACCTCTTTTCCCACTTCTAGTTTGAGTAAAAATGCATTGTGGCATTCTAGACTATGACGCCCTCTTAATAAGGCTTTTAAACTGATGTTGCCAGGTGTTTCTTTTGAGAATAATGATTGTGAAGCTTGTATTTTGGGCAAGCATTGTAAAACTGTGTTTTCAAAATCTTCTACTGTTTATGAAAACTGCTTTGATCTTATTCACTCTGATGTTTGGACCTCTCCTTGCTTGTCTAGAGATAATTATAGGTATTATGTCACTTTCATTGATGAAAAATCCAAATACACCTGGCTAACACTTATTCCAACCAAAGATAGGGTTCTTGATGCATTTAAAAATTTTCAAGCTTATGTAACTAACCAATATCATGCCAAGATAAAGATTTTCAGGTCTGATAATGGACGAGAGTACACTAGCAATGCATTCAAGCAACATCTAGCACAGCATGGGATCTTGCATCAAACAAGTTGTCCATACACTCCACAGCAAAATGGAGTTGCTGAAAGGAAGAATAGACATCTCATGGAGGTAGCAAGAACAATGATGCTTCAGTCTAGAGTTCCTAAGAGGTTCTGGAGTGATGATGTGACTACAGCTTGTTACTTGATCAACCGAACCCCTACTTTGGTGCTGCAAGGGAAAGCTCCTTTTGAGGTATTGAACAAGTACAAGCCCTCTTTTGGAGCACATGAGAGTATTTTACTGCCTTTGTTATGTGATGGTGCCTGGAGAGATGAGAAACAAACTTG
Organism: Raphanus sativus; assembly: GCF_000801105.2. Lineage (NCBI taxonomy): Eukaryota > Viridiplantae > Streptophyta > Magnoliopsida > Brassicales > Brassicaceae > Raphanus > Raphanus sativus. Next base: position 9,409 of record NW_026617256.1, on the reverse strand, counting down.
AAGCTAGGAGTGTGAAAGCTATGTTTATTGGGTATTCCTCAAGTCAAAAGGGGTACAAGTGTTATGATTCTCACACAAGAAGAGTGTTAGTATCAAGAGAAGTCAAGTTCATAGAAGAAAGAGGTTACTATGAGGAGCAGAATCAGGAAGATTTCAAGGATCTTACCTCGGATAGAGCTTCTACATTGAGAACCATCTTGGAGGGTCTTGGAATCAATATGACCCAGGATCAGCATATGGGATCAGCACCAAGGGAGCAAGGAGTGCCTGGTCCGAGTCAACATAGTCCCCACCTTGATCATGTGGGGGGAAATCAAACCAGAGAGAGTTCAGTAAGTGAAACCAGAGATAGCTCAAGTGGAGATGGAGCTCTGGTTCTCATGATCAAGGTGTGGAGCCAAGTGATCAACATGGTGGAGCTGAAGAAAGTCAGTTTGAAGTAAATGATGAAAGTGGAGATGCACACAGAGAGTTCACCTCAGCATGGAGATACACAAGTGCCATTGCAAGAGCAAGAGCAAGTACCATTGCAAGAGCAGGAACCAGAACAAACCTTGAGAAGGAGCACACGAGTTAAGAGGGATGCTTCCAACTGGGCAAACACGAGAGTGCACTACAATGCCCAGGCTGTGGAGCATCCTTCCCAAGCTGTGTGTTCTTTTGCCCACTTCCCAGAAGAACATTGTGCATTTTAAGTAAGCTTGGATGAGAGCTATGTACCAAGAAGCTTTGAGGAAGCTATGCTGATACAAGAATGGAGAGACTCAGTCAATGCCGAGGCTGATGCCATGATCAAGAATGACACATGGTATGAGAGGTTCCTTACTTAAAGGGAAGAGAGCTGTATCAAGTAAATGGATCTTCACTATCAGTATCTTCCAAATGGAAAAGATAGACAGGCGCAAGACAAGATTGGTGGCAAGAGGATTACTCAAACCTATGGAGAAGATTACATTGATACATTTGCTCCAGTGGCTAAACTACATACAATTCGAGTGGTTCTATCATTGGCAGTGAATCTAGAGTGGGATCTATGGCAAATGGATGTAAAGAATGCCTTTCTACAAGGAGAACTTAAAGATAAAGTGTATATGTTGCCACCACCTGGTCTTGAGCATCTAGTGAAGAAGGGAAATGTTTTGAGATTAAAGAAATAATCTATGGTCTCAAGCAATCTCCTAGAGCTTGGTACCACAAGCTGAGCACAACCTTGAATGGCAGAGGTTTCAGGAAGTCAGAACTTGATCATACTCTCTTTACATTGGTCACACACCCTCAGGTATCATTGTAATCCTTGTATATGTTGATGATATTATCATCACTGGTTCTGATATAAACAGGTATCAAGTATTATTTTAGTTTAATCTGAGTGTTTAGCAAGGATTTGATAGATTAAAGATAGAGATAAGAGACTAAGTAAAGAGATTATGAGATTGAATAGTAAAATGGTAACTTGAGACTAGAGAGAAAGACTCATAACTTGCTTAACATTAATCAAAGAGAGTTTACAATATATATAGGGAGATAAGAGAAGGGTTTGCGACAAGGTTAAGTGGTCTAATCACTATTCAAAGCATGTAGAGTCAAGGGGAGGAGTGGTACCTATTTTGAACTCATGGACCATATGCTTCCACACGCTTGATGCCAAAGGTATCTTGACCAGATCCCTTTGCCTTTACAGCCTGTCAATGCGCGCCCACTTTATCCTCAAACGGTCACTAGCTCACACACCAAACCTTCCTTATGGTGTAGAGTGTTTGGCTCACTTATGCTCTCCTCTTCTCGATTTACCTTCTTACCATGGTAACTAACTTTGTTACCACAGTAACTATATTTTTTACTGTAATAGTAACTTCCTCAACTCAACTCAAACTCTTTCTCCTCTTCTCCTTTTATATTATTGACACTCATCTCAACACTCCCCCTCAAGCTTGACCATGTGGAACAAGTCAAGTTTGGAAAGCCATGAGATCTTCCTCATTAAAAACCTCACCAAGGAAAACCCATTGGGACAAAACCTTGATGAGGGAAAAAGAGTGAAGACCTCATAGCTAAGGGGATCAGCTCCTCTTGCTCAAATCAATGAGGCCCAACCTGATATGGATGGACTCCATTGTCTTCTGCCTCGCAGCCTTGGTGAACACATCAGCCAACTGATCTTCACTTCTTGTGTAACATAGTAAGATAACTCCAAGCACAATCATCTGTCTGACCTTGTGGCAATAAACCTCTATATGTTTGGTCCTCTCATGGAACACTGAGTTGGATGCAATGTGAATAGCTGCTTGGTTGTCAAAATGCATAGTCATTGGTGTAGCTTGATCAATCTTCTAATGCTTCAGAATCCCCTTGATCCATACAAGCTCATTGGTTAGCTTCAGCATGGCTCTGTACTCGGCTTCAGCACTAGAACATGAGACCACCTTCTGCTTTCTTACTCTTCCAAGTAACCAAGTTCCCACCAATGAAAGTACAGTAGCCAGTGGTTGATCTTCTATCAGCTCTATCTCCTGCCCAATCAGCATCATAATAGCCCACCACTTCTGTACTCTTGTTGCATCCCATCCTACACCAAGACCTTGAGTTCCATTCAGGTACATCAGCAGCCTCTCTACCATTCTCCAATGGTGTTCCTTTGGAGCTTGCATATGCTGGCTTACCTGATTCACAGCAAAACATATATCAGGCCGAGTGATGGTAAAGTAGATTAACTTACCAACAAGCTTTCTATAAAGCTTTGGATCATGGAGAGCTTGCTATCTTCAATCTCCCCCTCACGTGGGACCTTGTACCCATCCTCCATAGGCATTTTAGCCACTTTGCCTCCATATGCACCTGCATCTTTCAAAAGATCAAGTGTATATTTTCCTTTGAGAGATAAACAATCCTTCCTTGGCTCTACATAGCTCAATACAAAGGAAGTATTTCATCTCTCCTAGGTCTTTGATATCAAAGACAGACTTGAGATACTCCTTAGTTTCCTTGATACCTGTTTTATCAGAACCAGTGATGATAATATCATCAACATATACAGGATTACAATGATACCCTGAGGGTGTGACCAATCTAAAGAGAGTATGATCAAGTTCTGACTTCCTGAAACCTCTACCATTCAAGGTTGTGCTCAGCTTGTGGTACCAAGCTCTAGGAGATTGCTTGAGACCATAGATTGCTTTCTTTAATCTCAAAACATTTCCCTTCTTTCTAGATGCTCAAGACCAGGTGGTGGCAACATATACACTTCATCTTCAAGTTCTCCTTGTAGAAAGGCATTCTTTACATCCATTTGCCATAGATCCCACTCTAGATTCACTGCCAACGATAGAACCACTCGGATTGTATGTAGTTTAGCCACTGGAGCAAATGTATCAATGTAATCTTCTCCATAGGTTTGAGTAAATCCTCTTGCCACCAATCTTGTCTTGCGCCTGTCTATCTTTCCATTTGGAAGATACTTGATAGTGAAGATCCATTTACTTGATACAGCTTTTTCCCTTTAGGTAAGGAACTCTTATACCATGTGTCATTCTTGATCATGGCATCAGCCTCGGCATTGACTGAGTCTCTCCATTCTTGTATCAGCATAGCTTCCTCAAAGCTTCTTGGTACATAGCTCTCATCCAAGCTTACTTGAAATGCACAATGTTCTTCCGGGAAGTGAGCAAAAGAACACACAGCTTGGGAAGGATGCTCCACAGCCTGGGCATTGTAGTACACTCTCGTGTTTACCCAGTTGGAAGCATCCCTCTTAACTCGTGTGCTCCTCCTCAAGGTTTGTTCTGGTTCCTGCTCTTGCAATGGAACTTGCTCTTGCAATGGCACTTGTGTATCTCCATGCTGAGGTGAACTCTCTTGTGCATCTCCACTTTCAGCACTTACTTCAAGCTGACTTTCTTCAGCTTCACCATGTTGATCACTTGGCTCCACACCTTGATCATGAGAACCAGAGCTTCCATCTCCACTTGAGCTATCTCTGGTTTCACTTGCTGAACTCTCTCTGGTTTGATTTCCCCCCACATGACAAGGTGGAGACTATGTTGACTCGGACCAGGCACTCCTTGCTCTCTTGGTGCTGATCACATATGCTGATCCTGGGTCATATTGATTCCAAGACCCTCCAAGATGGTTCTCAATATAGAAGCTCTATCAGAGGTAAGATCCTTCAAATCTTCCTGATTCTGCTCCTCATAGTAACCTCTTTCTTCTATGAACTTGACTTCTCTTGATACTAACACTCTTCTTGTGTCAGAATCATAACACTTGTACCCCTTTTGACTTGAGGAATACCCAATAAACATAGCTTTCACACTCCTAGCTTCAAGTTTGTTTCTCATCTCTCCAGGCACCATCACATAACAAAGGCAACCAAATACTCTCATGTGCTCCAAAGAGGGCTTGTACTTGTTCAATACCTCAAAAGGAGCTTTCCCTTGCAGCACCAAAGTAGGGGTTCGGTTGATCAGTAACATGCTGTAGTCACAGCATCACTCCAGAACCTCTTAGGAACTCTAGACTGAAGCATCATTGTTCTTGCTACCTCCATGAGATGTCTATTCTTCCTTTCAGCAACTCCATTTTGTTGTGGAGTGTATGGACAACTCGTTTGATGCAAGATCCCATGCTGTGCTAGATGTTGCTTGAATGCATTGCTAGTGTACTCTCCTCCATTTTCAGACCTGAAAATCTTTATCTTGGCATGATATTGGTTAGTTACATAAGCTTGAAAATTTTTAAATGCATCAAGAACCCTATCTTTGGTTGGAATAAGTGTTAGCCAGGTGTATTTGGATTTTTCATCAATGAAAGTGACATAATACCTATAATTATCTCTAGACAAGCAAGGAGAGGTCCGAACATCAGAGTGAATAAGATCAAAGCAGTTCTCATAAACAGTAGATGATTTTTGAAAACACAGTTTTACAATGCTTGCCCAAAATACAAGCTTCATAATCATTATTCTCAAAAGAAACACCTGGCAACATCAGTTTAAAAGCCTTGTTATGAGGGTGTCCTAGTCTAGAATGCCACAATGCATTTTTACTCAAACTAGAAGTGGGAAAAGAGGTAAACGAGCAGCTAAAGTTGGAAACAGGAGCAAGATCTTCAAGCAAATACAAATCACCCTTGGTCACTCCTTTTCCAATCAACTTGCTGCTTTTAATATCCTGAAACTTCACATCATCAGGGCTAAAGATCACATTGCATTGTAAATCAGTAGCACATCTCTTAACAGATAATAAATTTGAAGTGAAATCAGGCATATAAAGAGCTTTAGACTCTTTATCAAACAGCTTGAGACTTCCTATTCCCTTAATAGGAATCCTATCACCATTTGCTATCATCAATGACCACTATATGGGAGAATGTCCTTGATCAACTTAGTATCACTAATCATATGATGAGATGCACCAGAATCAACTATCATGGGCTTAGCAGCATGAGAACTAGCAATAAGAGCAAGGATACTAGATGGTTTCAATGCATGATCAGTCTTAGCAATACTAGCAAACCTAGGATGATTATGCATTTCTTTTACACTCGGATGCATCCTATCAATGCTCATGATCTCCATAGGAGATTCTATCAACCTAGCACCAAAAGAGTACCCAAGAGTGTTACCAAAGTTACCATGATCCTTGAAAAGCTTTATGAGAGCATCAAGGTCAGACTTCTTGAGGTACTCTTGCTCATGGTTGTTGCGGATGGTAGGAGTGCCCGAATAAGCCAATAGAGACTTGCCATCACCACTGTCACGCCCCTGCATCATCTCATGGTTCTTGCTAGTACTTGCTGCACTTGGTCCACCACTTGAACCATCAGACATGTTTGCCCTTTCTCTTGCCTCGCGATCCTTTAAGGACTTGGCTGGCTTCAAGTGTGGATGGAGAATCCAACACTGACTCTTCTTATGGCCTTTCTTCTTGCAGTGATCACAGTTTCCATTGAACTTCTCTCCTCATAATACCTTCCATGCGCAGCTTTGTTTGCTTGAGCAGCTTCTCCTAGCTCTCCTTGTGTGGCTTGATTTGCCAATAATAGCTCATTCTTCTTGCTGAACAGCCCTATGGAACCTTGTTCCTTTTGAATCCGAGCACACACTTCTTCAAGATCCGGGAGGTTATCTTCTCTTAACAACTTCATTACCAAGCCATTGTAGACCGGATTCAATGTAAGTAATAAACCAAAGACTTTGTCTTGCTCAGTTGTACTCGGCCTCAGCATCTCTAGTTCAGACCATAGTGATCTAAACCTTCCCAAGTGCTTAGTGAACTCCATGTCTTCTTGTACCAAGTGATTGATGGCATGCTTCACCTCAAACACTCAGCTAAGGTTTGATGTATTTCCATACACCTTCTTGAGAGTGTCCCACAACTCCTTAGCTATTTCACAATAGCTATAAGCTTCCAGTATGGCTGGATCATGTGATGCGTGTAGAACAGACATCACCAGCATGTCTTCTTGCTCCCATTTCTCCATGGCTTCATCCGGAGCTTCTTCTCCATCTTCTCCTTGTGTAATAAGCTTTGGCTTTGGAGCTACTTCTGGTATGATATGCTTCCAAAGTCCCTTACACCAACAGTGGTTCTACCTTCCGAGACCACACCAAGTAGTTTGTTCCCTTGAAACAAACCGCAATCTTCATGTTGTTGTTGTTCATCCCACTCTCCATGTCGCAAGATGAAACCTTTTGTCTTGTATCTTCCTTGAACTTGTGTTGTAGATCTTGAAACCGCTTCTCACGAACCAGACTTGAATCCACAACCTTCTACTAAGCTTTCCCGAACCAAACTTGTGTAAAAGAAACTCCACACACCACAAAGAAACAAACTTGAGCTTGAACCCGACTAGATCTTCAAACCTCAAGAACACCTCTCTTTGGATCTTCACAAGGAATCACCAAAGAGATCAAACGAACTCAGATTTCTTTCAACCTGGCTCTGATACCATATTATTTTAGTTTAATATGAGTGTTTAGCAAGGATTTGATAGATTAAAGATAGAGATTAAGAGACTAAGTAAAGAGATTATGAGATTGAATAGTAAATAGTAACTTGAGACTAGAGAGAAAAGACTCATAACTTGCTTTTTACATTAATCAAAGAGAGTTTACAATATATATAGGGAGATAAGAGAAGGGTTTTGCGACAAGGTTAAGTGGTCTAATCACTATTCAAAGCATGTAGAGTCAAGGGGAGGAGTGGCGCCTATTTTGAACTCATGGACCATATGCTTCACACGCTTGATGCCAAAGGTATCTTGACCAGATCCCTTTGCCTTTACAGCCTGTCAATGCGCGCCCCTTTATCCTCAAACGGTCACTAGCTCACACACCAAACCTTCCTTATGGTGTAGAGTGTTTGGCTCACTTATGCTCTCCTCTTCTCGATTTACCTTCTTACCATGGTAACTAACTTTGTTACCACAGTAACTATATTTTTACTGTAATAGTAACTTCCTCAACTCAACTCAAACTCTTTCTCCTCTTCTCCTTTTATATTATTGACACTCACATCTCAACATCAAGGCAACTAAGGAGTATCTCAAGTCTGTCTTTGATATCAAAGACTTAGGAGAGATGAATACTTCCTTGGTATTGAGTTGTGCAGAGCAAAGGAAGGGTTGTTTATCTCTCAAAGGAAATATACACTTGATCTTTTGAAAGATGCAGGTGCATATGGAGGAAAAGTGGCTAAGATGCCTATGGAGGATGGGTACAAGGTCCCACGTGAGGGGGAGATTGAAGATAGCAAGCTCTTCCATGATCCAAAGCTTTATAGAAAGCTTGTTGGTAAGTTAATCTATTTAACCATCACTCGCCTGACATTTGTTTTGCTGTGAATCAGGTAAGCCAGCATATGCAAGCTCCAAAGGAACACCATTGGAGAATGGTAGAGAGGAGTTGCTGATGTACCTGAATGGACTCAAGGTCTTGGTGTATGGATGGGTTGCAACAAGAGTACAGAAGTGGTGGGCTATTGTGATGCTGATTGGGCAGGAGATAGAGCTGATAGAAGATCAACCACTGGCTATTGCACTTTCATTGGTGGGAACTTAGTTACTTGTGAGAGTAAGAAGCAGAAGGTGGTCTCATGTTCTAGTGCAGAAGCTGAGTATAGAGCCATGCTGAAGCTAACAATGAGCTTGTGTGGATCCACTACAAAAAAAAGGGATATTGATAGCATATTATGATAGCAGTGTTTTCAGAAATGCTATGAAAGATCAATTTTTTTATTTTGATTTTTATTGATAGCAGTTAATAAATGCTATTGCGGAAAATAGTAAGCGGGAAAGAAAAATACTGATACCGCCAATACTTGGGTGAAAATTAGACAAGCGCCAAGATATAATTTTTTCATTTTTTTAATAGCACATTATGATAGCTTTGTTTTGAGAACTATTATGAAAATCAAATTCTAATCTTTGAAACCTAAACTCTAAACATGTTTTAAATCCTAGATTCTAAACAAAATCTTAAAAAACTCTAATCTTTTCATATTATAACTTGAAATCATAAACATTAAACTCAAAATTATTCATTTTAATCTTAATATCAATACTATTAATTCAGGAACCCTTTTATGAAATTACCCTTACTCTTCCCTGGTATATTATTTTTTTGTGCCATCAGTTTTTGTTCTTAAAAAAAAAGTCATTAAGGATAATCTAGGAACTGAATTTTGACCACCTAAACAACCTAAAATCTCGCCATCATATAACTAATTATCCTAATTACAATACTAATGAATAAACAAATATTAAAAATTACAATAACTTAATTAATACTATAAGTCACTCGAGATTGATCCAGATACCAACCAACGGACTTTTCCAATCATAATAACACCATCTAAACCTCTCACATATAACAAGTCAATTATATATGCCACTGGTACAAAACCTATAAATTATCATCATTTAATTTTGTTTTTGTTAATGACAATGTAATAACTCTCACATATATATAGTATGTCCAATGGTAAATAATTATTTAAAAAGAACCGGATAAAACAATGATAATTTTATTTTTGTTAAGTGGATTTTTTAATAGAAATAAATATTCACACAAACTCTTTTAGTTTAACGGATTTTAAATAGGTTATTCGATTAAAAATATTTATTAAATGTGATTTTACATAAAAATCAGTGAAGACCATAACCCATTTACATATATAATTTAATAGAATATATCAAATTTATTATATTCAAAACATTTTTTCAAAAAATTTGTTCGGTTTTGGGTGCGGTTTGGATTTGATATTGGTTTTCGGATATGAACACTTTAAAAAACCGTTTCGAGTATATAAGCTAGGCCAGGACATTCGGGTATCGGTTTGGTTCGGGTATCTCGGGTTTCAGGTAGTTTCGGTTAAGGGGTTAGACTATCCATTTATTACTTGACCTGTTTTCG
>NW_026617255.1:0-18296 GCF_000801105.2 Raphanus sativus | reverse complement strand
GGGACTGGACCTCTGTCGCTGGTACCTCCAAAGTGGCCGGATTGGATAGTTTGGTTGACCTCCGGTTCAGCTACTGGTTTGATGACCACATCATCCCCTCCCCCTTGTGAAGGTTTTGACCTCAAAACTGGATAACCTGATACACCACAATAGATCAAGTCAGGTTTCATTCTCCTTGGGGAGTTTAGAACCTTACCTTGATACAATTTTGGTTTGGTAATGGGTTGTGCATCTGGTGGCTCTTCTTTAAAAAGATGGGAAATGATCACGCCTCTGGCCTGGATAGTGTCATTTCTTCTCTTCTGAAGTTGATGGTACTTCACACTAGTGGTAACCTCATGGTTGATCATCTGTGGGACTGATTCTCCAAGTAATAAAAGATTATCCGGTGAGATTTCTTTAAAGCTTTCTTCTTTACAACCTGAAAAATTCTCAACATTCTGGACAAAGACAAAGTGAATTATATCTGATACTGGAGTTTCATAAACAGAATTTGATATGGTCGAATTTACCATAGGTGCATCAGCATGATGAAGAATTAAATTCTTCTTTGGACAGCTTTGGATTGATGGTGCCTTTCTTGCACCTTTTTATCTTGTTTGGTGTGATCTTCTTCTTGTCTAGTATCTGAAAAACAATTTATTGGCAAAGACAAATGCATTATATCTGTGGTTGAAGATTTAAAAACAGAATATTTAAAATTCATACTTACTTTGATTGCATCAAAAAGTTGAAGTATGATTTTCTCTTTGTTGCCAGCTTCTCCTTCATTCTGTTTTGCACATGTAATGCTGATGGTGTGCCTTACTAGGGACGTGGGATCTCTTCCTCTAGGCTCTCTTTCTTTTGTTATTCCTGGATCAAAATTCCTTGGCAAAAACAAGAGCATTATACCAGAATTTTGAACCAATAAATCAGATTGAATAAAACTATCACTTTTTATAGATAAATCTGTTTTCTCTTCTAGTGATGTTTCTTTCAAAGCTTTCTTATTTGGACAAACTACAGCAAAGTGTCCTCTTTTATGACATTTATAACATATCTGATCTTTCAGAATTTTAAAATCAGAAGACTTACCTTGGCTTGATGTCTCTTCCTTCTTTGGGTTTGAAATCTCATCATTCCTTGGACTTAAATCATGGACAACTTTTGAATCCGACAAGGACTTTGAGATCGTGTCTTTCTTGACCTCAGGACCTGTAATATCATCCTTGGACAAAGACAAGTGACTCATACCAGTGGGAGTTGATTTATAACCAAATTTATCAAGTATAGGACTTACCATAGCCTTTGCTTGAAGTACTGGTTTGTTTAGCTCTTCTTTGGGTCTGCTCAAGGTGTCTTCGCTGACGTTTTTACTCACCTCCATGACCTTTAGGATGTCACTTTTCTGGCCTAAGCAATGGACAATGGCGTGCCCCTGGTTTGGCTGAAAGTTGGTTTGTTGAGGTAAGCTTCTTTGACCCTCTTTGTGGACAGCTTCTCTTGCTTCTTGGGAACCATGAGTTGGATACCTCCTTGGGTACTGCTCCTTGATCTGAGATCTTGTATAACCTGGTGCAAACTCATACCTCATGGCTTTCTTAAGTGCTCCCCACGTTTTGATAGTTGGCTCCTTGTAAAACCATCTATCATCTACTTCTTGAACCCACCATTTAAAGGCATCTCCTTTTAGATGATCAATGGCATAAGCTAGCTTTTCTTCCTTCAAGATGTTGTTGTAGTGAAACCATTCATCAAGGTTCCTCTCCCATCAAAGATAACATCTTTTTTCTGAAAAATTAAAGAGTTCAATTTTATCAGCAAAAGAGTTATAATCAAACCGAGAATTAACAACATGATGGTTGTGGGTTTTAGAAATTGGAATTTGATTGATCCTTGAAGGATCTGGTGGCTTGGGCTCGACATAGACAGCCTCTGGTGCATCTCCAAATCTTCTTTCTCCTGGCTGTGGACGTTGGCCTTGTGCCTTTCTTCTTTTCCTCAACTGAGCAATCTGTTCAACCTCTTGCAAAGCTGTCAAATGTTAGTTCTTCTTTGCCATCTGACTTTGGCTGTGTGTTTCTCCTACCATGGCTTCCTGAAAACAATCTCAAAGATCAAGTGAAGAATATGGGAGTTCTGGTTGAACCAAAACAAATAACCAAATGCAATCTATTAAAACTAAACCGAGAAAATATGGCAATGTAAACCGAAATGAAATAAATATGCAAAATGATTTTTATTTTGGTTTTTTTCTGGATGCAAATCTCGAAATGAAACAATGGTAAATGACAATTAACACAAATGATGAAAAATATGGAAAGAAAACTAATGCTGAAATTGTTTTTGAATTTTCTTTGATATGCAAACAATTAAAATGCAGATTTTTTTTTTGACCTTTAAATGGAAACAAATAAATGCAAACACTTTTTTTTTATAAATGAAAATATCAAAATTATGAATCAAATATGATATGCACGAAATTAAAAATGATATGCTCCTTTTAAAAAAAAAAAAATTTCAATCCAAAATCAAAATTGCAAATGCAGATTTTTTTTATTTTTTTTTTGAAATGAATGCACAAAATATAAATATGGCAAGGGGAGCTGGGCAATGAATGCAAACACAATGTGAGATTTCTTTTCAAAATTTTCATGAATCAAATGCAAGAAACTTCTTCTCTTTTATTTTTTTTTCTTTTCTTAAGAACAAAACAATGCAAAACTGTTTTTTATTTATTTAAGATGAATACAAATGCAAGCAAATATGAAATGCAAGGATAGATATCACCTTAGTCAGGAGCTTGAGCTCTGATACCAAAATGTTGTGGGCACAGGGTCAGGCCTTCCGGAAATATGGAACTGAGGTTTACTCCAATAGTTCGGATTGGTACCTGAAACAAAGAGTGAACCTTTTTATGAGTTTTATAAGTTTATGATGCAAACAGAAGCAAATATGAATATGAATCAGAATGATAATAAAAATAAAAGCAAATAGAAAATGGATAGATTGATGGAGATGGGATCTTTGTTGCTGGACTGAAGTCACTCTCAACAAGATCAATGGATGGAAGATGGATAGATATGGGATTTGCTTGCTGGACTGAAGTCTCTCTCAAGGCAAATCAGTAGATGGAAATGATGGGGGGATTGAGGACGCCACAAAGCTCTGTGTAAGGATGCTTTGATAAGTCAGGTTGCTCAAGAGCTGCTTCTCACAACACTCAAAAGACTTAGATAATAGTTTTAAGAAAAACTAGAAAAACTGCATATTCATTCATAAAATTCAAGGGTGATTTTATTACAAGACAACTACTGAGCTTATATAGGCTCGACCTTGGGACTCTCTAACAGTCTAAAAATGACTAAAGGAAAGAAATAAACTTGAAATAAAAATCTTGGAAGCAAAGGCTTTGATGGCTCCATGAAACTAGCATTTAGCTTGATTTGTGGTCTTTGCAAAGAGATGATCTTGTATCTTGAAATCTTCTTGAACCTGGATGGTTTAAGGGGATAAGTGAGCTTCCTGGGAATCTTCTTGATAGCTTGGAAGGTGCTGAGGTCGTGCATAAACTCAGGGAAAAAGAGCTGTTGGAGTTTGAATGCAAGAATCTCCAAATAAGGCAGCTTGGTGTTAATGGGGATCCTCCTGATCCTATGATGGCTGGTGCATGGTATGAACTTGTAGAAATCCTCTTGAATGACTATAATGTCTTCTGGAAGTCTTGTACTGATCTTATTGTCTTCTGGTCGGAATTGGTTTGGTTGGAAATGATCAAACCGAAAGATTGTCCAATCTTTCCATAAATAGCTTCGGTTTGATTTAAGTGAGTCTTCCTTGAACCAACTGATCTCCTGGGTTCTGGTGTAGCTAAGGACTTCTTGAATACCTCCTGATTGGTTGAAATGATCTCCTGGACGCCAATGTCTGGTTTGAAGCTGATTGACCCGGTTAGCTTCCAATTGAGGCAGGTGTAGAACTGGTTTGACCGGTTTTGGAGAATGGATCATAACTTCATAATTCCGTGGCCATTTCTCCTGATATTAGGCTTCCTGGAAAGATGAGAGATCCCTCTTGAATCATATGATTGGCTTTGGTTCAGGCCGCTTCTTCATTGGGCTTGAATCTACTTCAAAAGTCGGGTACTCGCAGATGGATGGGCTGGGGAACCTCCGGTTTGTAAAATTCATAACTTCTTCCTCCGTGAAGCTTTTCTTGTAATTCCAAGCCTCAGTGAATCGTTGATGAGTTGGCCTTCTAGGAAAATTGGATTCATGACAAAAGACCTTCTGGTGGTTGAGATATTCGCCTGGGACTGGACCTCTGTCGCTGGTACCTCCAAAGTGGCCGGATTGGATAGTTTGGTTGACCTCCGGTTCAGCTACTGGTTTGATGACCACATCAGGATACTACACCTCGGATCTTTCACTCGACTTCGGCTATGTTTCGGTTTGCAAAGAAATTGAAGAATCTGAAGCCAATCATTAGAGAGTTTGCTAGAGAGAAGTTGGGGAATCTTACGAAAAAAGCTAAGGAAGCTCATGTAGTTCTTTGTGAAAAGCAGAAGGAGACTCTGTCAAACCCGAGTGCTGATTCTATTCGGGAGGAAGCAGTAGCGTATGAGAGATGGCTTCATGTTGCTAACTTAGAGGAGGAATTCCTTAAACAAAGATCAAAGCTCCATTAGCTTGAGGTAGGTGATTACAATAACAAAATGTTCTATAATGCCATTCAATCTCGTCAAGCTCAGAATACCATAAGGGAAATCAGGTGTTCAAATGGTGTTGTAGTCACAAAGCAAGAAGATATCAGTGCGGAAGCGGTTAAATTCTTTTCTGAGTTTTTGAATAAGTCTCCGGATAACGACATTGGGGCTTCTGTGGATGACTTAAAGGAGCTTATAAAGTTTCACTGTTCTGGTGGGGGATGCAGTGCACTGGAAGCTGAGGTCACTGAAGAAGAGATTAAGGGAGTCTTATTTGCTATGCCGTCTAATAAGTCGCCAGGACCTGACGGGTTTCCAAGTGAGTTCTTCAAAACCACCTGGTCAGTCGTTGCTCCGGATTTCATTGCTGCAGTTCAATCGATTTTCAGGTTCGGTTCCCTGCCCAAGGGGGTTAACTCAACTATTCTTGCGTTGGTTCCTAAGAAGACTGATTCGCTTGTGATGAGAGATTTTAGACCCATAGCTTGTTGCAATGTGTTATACAAGGTGGTGTCGAAGATTGTTGCAAATAGACTTAAGGAGATTTTGCCGAGGTTAGTCTTAGAGAACCAGTCTGCATTCATAAAGGGTAGATTGTTGATGGAGAATGTTCTACTAGCTTCTGAATTGGTTAAAGACTATCACAAGGATGTTGTGTCGCCTAGAGGTGTGATGAAAACTGATATATTGAAGGCTTTCGACTCGGTTCAATGGGAATTTGTTCTTCGAAGTCTGGAAGAAATATGAGCTCCTGATCGGTTTATTCATTGGATAAGACTATGCATAACTACTCCATCCTTCTCTGTGCAAGTCAATGGTGAGCTAGCAGGCTACTTTCAGAGCAAGAGGGGATTGAGGCAGGGTTGTTCACTTTCGCCATATTTGTTTGTTCTGTGTATGAACGTTCTCTCACACAGAATCGACAAGGCGACTAAAGATGGGTTATTCAATTTTCATCCTCGATGCAAAACGCTTTCTCTCACACATTTGTGTTTCGCAGACGACCTCATGGTACTTGTGGAGGGTACAAAAGATTCTATCGAGGGTGTCTTGTCTATCTTTGAGGGATTTGCTCACTGGTCGGGCCTGAGCATCAGCATTGAAAAGTCGACAGTCTATATGGCGGGTGTGGAAGCTGAGGAAAAAAGAAGAATTCTGGTAAATTTTCCTTTTGCTGAGGGTTCACTGCCAGTCCGTTATCTAGGCCTTCCTCTCATGACGCAAGCCATGAAAAGGCAAGACTACATGCCGCTAGTGGAGAAAGTAAGAAGTAGGATAAGCACTTGGACAAGCATGTATCTCTCATATGCAGGGCGTCTCCAGTTGATAAGTGATGTGCTGATGAGCATTGTTAACTTTTGGGCTGCGGTTTTTAGATTGCCTAGCAAGTTTTTGAAGGAAGTTGAACGTATATGTGCTTCGTTTCTCTGGTCAGGTCATGATCTGAGGTCTACGGGTGCTAAGATCACTTGGGAAAGCATCTGCAAACCAAAGTTGGAGGGTGGGTTGGGTATTAGAGCTCTAAAGGAAGTAAACATCGTTTATAGACTTAAACTGATATGGAGAATGCTCACTGGTGATTCCTTGTGGGGTAATTGGATTCAAGTATATCTGTTGAAGAAGAGAAGCTTTTGGGAGATTAAGATCAATACACAAATGGGATCTTGGATGTGGAGGAAAATGTTTAAGTTGAGAGAAGTGGCAAAAATGTTTTTTAGGATGGAGATCGGTAATGGTAGACATGTTTCCTTTTAGTAAGACAACTGGTCAGACATGGGAGTGATGATTGATCTATTGGGTGATCGTGGTATGGTTGATTTGGGGATAAGGAAAGAAGCTACTATAGAGGAGACAGTTTGGAGGTTCAGACGTAGAAGAAGGCACCGTTTTGAGATTCTAAATGAGGTGGAGAGTAATCTGGACTCTGTAAGAGAGAAGATTTGTAGTGACAGTGATGATGTAAGCTTGTGGAGAGGGAAGACGGGTTATAAATCTTGTTTCTCTACTAAAGAGACTTGGTTATATCTGAGAAGAAATAGTGTGCAGCTAAAGTGGACTCGTGGAGTCTGGTTCTCGATGGCTACCCCGAGATTTGCTTTTATTGTATGGCTAGCTATGCAAAATAGGCTATCAACAATGTATAGGGTTGTGAGATGGAGTCAGAGAGCAGATGTAAAGTGTGTGCTTTGTAAAAATGATGTGGAGTCCGGAGATCACTTATTTTTCAAATGCGCATACTCGGCTCAGCTCTGGTGTTCTCTTGTAAGTGGTATTCTTGGCAGAAGCTACTCGGAGAGTTAGGAGTCCATTGTTAAAAAACTTTCAGAGGGTAACTTTGAAAAGAAGTCATTATTTTGTCTGAGGTATAGTTTTCATGCTGCCACTTACGCTATATGGAGGGAAAGAAACATAGTAAAACATGGTGAGAAGGAGATGCAGATAAATATGCTTATAAAGCTCACTGATAAAGGGATCAAAAACAAGCTAAGTCTGGTAAAGAAGAAAGGGAGAAAAGGCATGGAGAATGTTCTTCAGTTCTGGTTCCAAACCAGAGTATAGTATGGTTTTATTTGAGTGTTTCAGTTGTTGTTTTTTAATTTTTAAACTGGTTTATACTCAGATGTAACAAGACTTTTTTGAATAAATTTAAAATTCATTCAAAAAAACAATTAATTAAGGGGCCAAAAATTGACTCACAAACTTAAAATACAGAATTGAATGGCCTTTTTCAAAAGGAAAAATAAAATAAAATAAAATACAGAAGGTAAATCACAAATTACACATTTATGCAGATTTTGAATTAAGTTGTTCATAGCCTACGGACGAGCCCGCTAGACCAAATGGTACAGGCATGAACTGAACCCGCTGTGGATCAATCCGCACGATTCGAAAAACAAATGTTAAGTTTCTACGGATAGGCTACTGGACGCGGGCCGGCCCACATAAAGGCTCGAACGTGGCAAATTTACAATCACTTGTTGTTAATACCGCTTTTACCCTTCACTGCAACCTGTCCACATAAACTAACAAAACTCTTCTCCACGCGGCGGTTTTAAGGTTCCAGATCCTCCCTTCAACTTTATCTCTTAAACTATATTTGTTCGATTCAGAGATCGCCGTCGTTTAACAATGGCTGGAAAACTCATGCACGCTCTTCTATACGAGTCTTACGGCGGTGGTGTCGCCGCTTTGAAGGTTTAAACCTCTTTTTCGAAATCATCTCAATTAGTGTGTGTATAAGAGAAAATAATTATCGAGAATTCATTGCCATAATCTGATAATCTAATAAATATATTATTGTTGGTTACATTACATGTGATCGTTTATGTGATTTTTTTAAATGTGACATTAGGCTTCTTATGTGTGCATATATATCTACTGGCAGCAAAATTTTTTTTAAAAAACTGTGTTTTATCTTTCTGTGATGCATTTTCATGTTCCGCTCTTTTGTTGATGATTAGTATGTGGTTATCTGATATGTTTTCAGCATGTTCAAGTTCCGGTTCCATCGCCAAAGGACAACGAGGTTTTGCTGAAACTAGAAGCAACTAGTATAAACCCTGTTGATTGGAAAATTCAAAAAGGAATGATTCGGCCTTTTCTGCCTCGCAAGTTCCCCTGCATTCCTGGTATTTTTTATTTGCTTTCAAGAATAATCTGCTTCGTGTTTCTTGCCCTGTCCTTCATCTTGATAATTTGTCTTGAACAGCTACTGATGTTGCTGGTGAGGTCATGGAGGTTGGATCAGGAGTCAAGAATTTCAAGGCTGGTGACAAAGTTGTATCAGTTCTCAGCCATCTTGTAGGTTCTTACATACAAGACATTGCCATTAGAGTTGTAGCAGTTACTCTTAACACAGCATGAAATAAGTTAACTATTTTGGTTTGTTTTCAGACCGGAGGCGGATTTGCTGAATACGCTGTTGCGAGCGAGAAACTTACAGTCAAAAGGCCTCAAGAAGTAGGACCAGCTGAAGCAGCCGCTTTACCTGTGGCGGGCCTAACCGCTCTCCAGGCTCTAACTAATCCGGCTGGATTGAAGCTGGATGGTACAGGCAAGCAGGCGAACATCCTGGTCACAGCAGCATCCGGTGGTGTCGGCCACTATGCAGTCCAGCTAGCAAAGCTAGGTAACGCTCATGTAACGGCCACATGTGGGGCTCGGAACATAGACTTCGTCAAATCATTAGGAGCGGACGAGGTTCTTGACTACAAGACTCCAGAGGGAGCTGCGCTCAAGAGTCCGTCTGGTAAGAAATACGACGCTGTGGTTCACTGCGCAAATGGGATACCATTTTCGACATTCGAACCGAATCTGTCTGAAAACGGAAAGGTGATAGACATCACGCCGGGGCCTAAGGCGATGTGGACTTTCGCGGTTAAGAAAATAACCATGTCTAAGAAGCAATTGATTCCGCTTTTGTTGATCCCGAAAGCTGAGAATTTGGAATTTATGGTCAACTTAGTGAAAGAAGGGAAAGTCAAGACTGTGATTGACTCGAAGTATCCTCTGAGCAAAGCAGAGGATGCTTGGGCTAAAAGTATCGACGGTCATGCTACTGGGAAGATCATTGTCGAGCCATGAATAGCATTTTGCTTGTAATCTACATTTCTGTAATCTTATAGTTTGATTCTCGTTTTCTCATTACTTTCGTTTCTTTTGTTTAATACAATACCCAAACTATGTCACTAGTAATAAAAACAAAACATAAACATGAATGCAGTAGTGAGTTCTTGTTCTCCCACGTTTGAAATGGTTTCATCAAATTCCCTATATACAAAGGTGTAAGTCGCCTGACCAGTAAAATCTTGACAAGGGGAGATCTTTTTTTTTTTTTAAAACAACTGCAAAATATAGAAAAACTGATTTGGACAAAGAAAATGGGTAATGATCTTTTATCCCACTTCATAATTCATGGATGAGATCCTAAATAATAACATGGTTAATATCAATACCATTAAATTAGAATCATTCTTGAATTATACCCTTAATAAATGTTTTAAGTTTTCCAAAAATACCTTTATTTTTATAAAGGATTAATAAAACTCATTAATGGCATTTGAGTCTTCTAGTTTTGGACCTGTAAAAATATATTTAAATGGATCAACAAATAATGGGCTTACACATATTTATAAAATATGTTATTTTTATTTAATATAAATATTTTATGCTCAAATATTAGACATATATATTCTGAAACTAAATTAATAAAAAAACATAATGACATTATAATGTTATTTTCTTAAATCTATGTATCATAAAATTAATTTTAAATCAAAAATAAGAAATAGAAAAATACAAACTTATAATAGGTCATTAATAACAAAAATAAACTAATATTATCATATTAATAAGTTTTTATATTATCTTTTTTTTTATTTGGATGACATAATAAAAGTTGAGTCTAAGTTTAAAGACCACACATTTATGTAGTATTAAAAAGTATGTGATTAATTTAATAAAAATAAAAATACTATCAGATATTTTGTGTTTTATTCGATCATTGGTATTAGATCACAGGTTAATAATGAATTTTGGGGTTTTTACCGGGTTCTATCGGAATTTTAATTAATGATTTTTCATTAAATCCGAACTAGATTATATACATGGTACGGGTCTACCAGTTCAGCAGATCTGGGTCGAATATGAAAACATTTTTTAAAATTCAAACATTATTTTCAAAAAAAAAATTAATTATATGTTCTTTATCAAAAAGTTATAAATTCATGCAAATCACTCTTGACCAAATATTTGTTCTATTTATTTTTATTTTTAAGAGAAAAAACAAAATATTGACCACTTTATATGTTTAGCAATAATTTATATAATTATAAATCTTTAAAATTATATAGTAGCCCAAGTAAAAATTTCGGATAAAACATTGTTTAACTTATTTAAAAACATAAAACGGTTGTATGACGCATTTTAAATTTCGCCATACTGTATACACTATTACAAACCCGCATAATTGAAACTTGATCATGTTACAGTTTATATAATAAAACGAATAATAGTTAATTTTTTTTTTGTCAATGGTCATTTTGGACCGAAATCCTCAAACTGAGGTCAGGAGAGATCGAACTCTTAATGTCAGGACCAGAAGGAAAAGCTCAGTTGCCACTTGGCTACGAACAACCGACAAATAATAGTTAATCTTTATACTGAAAAAACAATAAAAAAACCGCCCTTTCAAGGGCGGGTCACAATCTAGTAATATACTAAGCGGGGTGTATTCAACTGAGAATTTCAGGTGATTTGTATTAAAATGACAAATCTACTGTTATTCAAACATGAATTTTAAAAACTCATTTAAAATCCACTGTTATTGAATTTGACATTTCGTAAAGTACTCTGAAATCCACTGTTATTGAAAATATTTTAAGTTGTGGGATTTTAAAGTTTTGAGGTGATTTTAGGGTGTTTGGGTGGAGTTTCTTAGTTAAAAAAAAATAAAACTCAAATCCTATTGTTTTAGGTGATATTCTAGAGTAGTTTAATAAAAATCACCTAAATCTCTGCAACTTATTAAAATCATTTAAAACTCCATTAAAAATCAAATCACATCAAATATTAAATTGAATACGTCCCTCTAAAACAATATGTAGAGCAATTATCTATGTCTAAATTAATACCAAGACTGATAGAACAAAAGACTGGTCTACGCACTCGCATGATCAATAAATTTTTATAAAGCGTTTAATTACCATCTACATATTCTTTTCAAATATCGTGGGAGATGATAGTAGAAAAATTAACAATTTAACTAACAAAAATGCTTGAATAATATATAAAAGAAATTTTCATGTATGAATTTTTTTGTTTATGAAATTAAAAATCATAAAAATGATGAAAATATAAAACCGCATACAGCATGGAAATATTGTGTCTTGCTCGTTGGTTAGAAAAAGCAAATGGTTAAGACTACACTTTCAGCCCTTGTAGAAGAATGGAGACTCTCTCAAATGCTGACATTAGGAGCACAAGTTGATGGTTGTCCTTACAAAGTAACTACACTAACCTCAAGCTTCACATTTCTCCAACTTCACCTAGCTTTCAAGTGTGCAGAACTTGTAAGACCAGACCTGTGCTTCATCTCTCTTTCCTTTTTTCCTTTGGCATTGCTGCCGCAAGTAGAATGAAAGAAAATATATAGATAGTGTTATGGACCAGTTTGTGGTCGACCCATGTCTCAGCCCATCCGACCAAATCATGGCCAACTGGCCTTGTTTCCGTTTCCATATTGTACTTGGTTTTCCATTTATGTATTGTGGTAGTTTTCCAATTCCTTATAGGAATGGGAATTTCCATTTATCCTTATGACGGTTTATGTACTTGTATATATAGAGATCGCTGGTCATGAATAAGAATAAGATTTCATACCATCTTATTTACAACACATTATCAGCACGAAAGCTCTGATAAACCCCTAAGCTAAAAAAACGACTACAATACCCTAAACTAACCCAATTCCAAACCCTAAATCGAGTTTCTCTCTCTAAAACCCTAGTTGTTCTGGCGGCTCCTTGCTCTCTCCACCGGCGTTTTGCTTCCCTCTCTCTCGACGTGATCAAGCAGACAAGGCGTTCCCCTCCTGAACTGGCCAAGCAAGTCTTGTCCGGCAGCTGATAGCAACCTCATCGGCCGACAGCAAGCTCATGACCTCCTTCTCTCTTTGGTGGTCCAAACCTACACTTCAAAAGTTCAAAAGGTAAATTTTTAAACCCTAAAAGAACTCATAATCGAACTTGGTTGATTGATAAAGATATGACCATTAAAAATTTGCAAAACCCCAAATCAAACCCTAGATCAATAGATCCAAACCCTTCCATGAGAAAATCGAAGCTCTTAAACCAAAAGTTCGATATGAGATTGTTATCAATTAAAATCAAAGCCACAATGGTTTTTGAATCTCAAAATCCCCTTGATCTGAATGATCAAATCGAAAACCTTAAACCTAGAAATCGATCAATCCCCAAAAATATAAACATGATCGGTTTCATCCAAAAATCCTAAATTTTTTAATGAATCCGACTTGAATACTTAATCTGATTGTCTAGTTTGAGTGTTTTAAAATTTTTCTTTATGTTTAGAACTGCTTAGGATTGAGAATTACACAAACCCTAATTTTTTTAAAGAAATCCGATTGCAAATATGTCAAATCCGATTAAAAAATGTGATTTTTTGAGACTATTTGCTTCATTTTTTTCATTGATTAATGTCGATTGAAACATTAGGGATTGCTAGAATTTTTTTTTGAAATTTTCCAGATTGCTAAATTGCAAAATTTACTTTTTCTAAAACTTTCCGTTTTTGAGAAAAATTGACTTTTATGGTTGCTGGAAATTTTCCATATTACTTTTGGAATACTGGAAGATTGCTAGAATTGATTAGAACCATAATTGAAGTTTTTCAGATTGCTAAATTGTAAATTTTAGTTTTTCTAAAAACTTCCATTTTGAGAAATTACTTTTTTATAGTTTCTGGAAACTTTCCATTTTACTTTTGGAATACTAGAAAATTGCTAGAATTGTTAAGATTGATCTGATTTATTTTTTTAGTCATATATTGCCTATTTTAATCAATTGATTCCGAAAAAATAATAATAAAAGAGAGAAACCCCTAATTTTTTTTCGAAACCCTAACCCTAAATTGAAAATTAGATCCGATTTTTTTTAAAATCAAAACTAATGGGTGAAATCTATATATTTCAGATGTCAAAATTAAGCAACCTAGAATATGTTGCTCTGAATATCTCTGGTGACAACTACCTTGAGTGGGCACTTGATACAAGGATCATGCTGAGATCAAAAGGCCTAGGTGATACGATCACTGAAGGCAACAAAGCAAGTGATAAAGATAAATATAGAGCGATCTACTTGATCCGCCACCATCTAAATGAGAGTCTAAATAATCAGTTCTCACTAAAGAAAATCCACTAGAGCTTTGGACCGCCTTACAGCGGAGATATGATCACCAGAAAACGGTGCTATTACCAAAGGCTCAATTTGAGTGGAAGAACCTGAGATTCCAAGACTATAAGTCTGTGGATGAATACAACTCAGCTCTGTTCAAGATAGTGTCAATGTTGACACTATGTGGTGAAGAAGTAACTGAGCAATAGTTACTTAATAAAACCTTCTCTACATTCCATTAGAGTAATGTGTTACTGCAACAGCAGTATAGAGAAAGAGGTTTCGCCACATATACTGATTTGATCACCTGTTTATTATTGGCTGAAGCTAATAATGAGTTGTTAATGAAAACCAGTGAGATGAGACCTCCCGGAACAAAAGCATTACCTGACTTGTCTAGGCTGACCTTAGAGCCTAAGAAAGAAAGTAATATCGTCCAACACAACAACCATCCCGGCCCTAGCCGTGGGAAAGGTTATGGACGACGTCGTGGCACATTTAAGGCACACAGGTGAGGACGAGGCCGCAGTACCACACCCGGCTTTAGCCGTGGTCGAGGTCGAAGTCTGTCCTTTAAACCCCAACAAAATCTGATTTGTGTCACAGATGTGGTATGGGTAATCACTGGGCAAAGAATTGCCGAACTCCAAAGCACTTGTGTGAGCTTTACATGGAGAGTTTGAAGAAAAATCAGGAAGCCAACATGGTCCAAGATGATGAATACGATGCTGATGGTGAGGGAGACATGGACTACGTCCAAGAAGACCCAAAGGAGTCAAATGAAACTGGAAAAGTTGATCACATGGAGTATGAGACTTCAGACATCTTGAAATAAGGAATTAAAAAATTCCATGATTTTTTTTATATATGATTTCGGTTTTGGTGTTTTTAATTTTTTTTCTGATGTGTTTTGGCTTTAAACATATATATTATGAATGAATAATTTTTTATATATAATATGCCTAAGAATCAGAATACTAAAAATACCAAAGATAAAAAATTTATTCATTAACTATATGATTATTGTTTTTGAAGAATGAAAACCGGAATGGATACATTTGTGGTGGACAGTGGAACCAGCCATACAATTCTCAGAGACAAACAATATTTCATTAACCATACACATAAGGTTGCCAACATCACTACCATAGCAGGCTCGGCCAGCTTGATAGATGGCTATGGCCAAGCAAATATCTTATTGCCTAAAGGTACACATCTTGAAATTGAAGATGCATTGTACTCGCCAAGTTCAAATAGAAGCCTGTTGAGTTTCAAAGATATAAGATTGAATGGTTTCCATGTTGAAACAATGGGCAAAAGAAATAAAGAATTCCTTCAGATTTATGAAATCACCCAAGGCAATAAAAGAGTCCTAGAGAGTATACCTGCGTGTGGGACTGGTCTTTACTATGCCAAGACCAGCCTGGTAGAGGCTAATGCCGTGATGAATGATGAATTCAAAGAACAATTCACTCTTTGGCATAACCGGCTGGGCCATCCCGGTACAAACATGATGCGAAAACTCATAGTAAATTCAAATGGGCACAGTTTGAAAACAAAAAGAGTTATCCCGAAAGATCTCACATGTGAAGCATGTTCACAAGGAAAACTCATCACAAGGCCATCACCAGCAATAGTGAATAAGGAAGTGATAAATTTTCTGGAAAGAATACAAGTGGATATATGTGGACCAATACACCCACCTTGTGGGACGTTTAGATATTTTATGGTCATGATTGATGCATCTACGAGATGGTCACATGTTTGTCTCCTATCCACACGAAATTTGACACTAGCACGGCTGCTAGCTCAGATCATACGACTGAGAGCACAGTTTCTGGACTTTTTTTTAAAGACTATACGTCTAGATAATGCTAGTGAATTCACGTCCCAAGCTTTTAATGACTATTGTATGTCCATGGGGGTAAGTGTGGAACATTCTGTGGCACATGTCCATACAATGAATGGTCTGGCCGAGTTCTTAATCAAACGGATTCAGATGATAGCCAGACCACTATTAATGAAATAAAAACTTCCGGTCTCAGCTTGGAGACATGCAGTTTTACATGCAGCCCAGTTAATTCGCATCAGACCATCTAGTGAGCATAGATACTCTCCATCCCAGTTAATTACGGTTCATGAGCCAGATATATCCCACATAAGAACGTTTGGATTTGCCATCCATGTGCCTATAGCACCACCACAGAGAATGAAAATGGGACCTCAAAGGAGGATGGGAGTATATGTTGGATACGATTCCCCTACTATAATAAAATACCTAGAGCCGACCACTGGTGATATGTTTAAGGCCAGGTTTGCGGATTGTCATTTTGATGAATCCCAGTATCCAGCATTAGGGGGTGATTATGATAAGCTGGTACAGGATATAAAAGGGAATCAAACATCCTTAACATGGCAAGATCCTCAGACTAGAGATTGTGATCTAGAAGTCCAGAAAATAATAAATTTGCAAGAGCTAGCTACTAAATTGCCAGATTCCTTTGCTGACCCGAATAGAGTGACTAAGTCTACATACCAGCCGTGAATGCACCAATAAGAATTGATGTCTGAGAGGGACACAATCAAGCTGCTACTGTGTCTAAACCATATTTGAAACGTGGTAGACCAAAAGGTTCCAAAGATAAAGAAACGCGGAAAAGAAAAGGTGCAAAGAAATCCGAGAATATGGAAACCGTCCAGGACATTGATATGGCCAGCCATGATGTGCCAAACAATGGGGCTCGGGACGCTGAGCTTCACGGTACACAAGGTCTTAAGAATAATGAGATCTCAATCAATTACATCATGTCTGGAACACAATGGAACCGTAAGGATATCGAGCTTGATGATATATTTGCTTATAAAGTAGCACTTGAATTAATGGAAGATGAGGATCATGAACCCACGTCTATATTTGAATGCACGCAATGACCAGATTGGTTGAAATGGAAATAAGCCATTAACGTGGAGTTAGAATCATTGAAAAAGAGAGGTGTGTTCGGAACGATCATCCGAACACCTCATGATATAAAACCAGTTGGATACAAATGGGTCTTTGTGAGGAAAAGAAATGAGAAAGGTGAAGTTGTGAGATATAAAGCACGGCTTGTTACTCAAGTATTCTCACAGAGACCATGAATAGATTATGAGGAGACATAATCTCCTGTAGTGGATGCTACGACCTTAAGATTTTTGATAAGTCTGGCCGTGAGAGAAAGTCTAGATATGTGGTTAATGGATGTTGTAACTGCTTACTTGTATGGTCCACTGGATAATTAGATATATATGAAAATTCTAGATGGTATTGAGATGAAAAACAAAGAGAGTTCTCGAGAACAGCATTGTATAAGATTGAAAAAGTCTCTTTATGGATTGAAACAATCAGGTCGAATGTGGTACAATCGATTGAGTGAATATCTCCTGAAAGAAGGATAAAAAACGACTAGATATGTCCATGTATATTCATAAAGAAGTTCAATAAGGGCTTTGTGATCGTTGTAGTATATGTAGATGATTTAAATATCCTAGGAACCTCTAGAGAGATTTCCCAAACTGTTGAATATCTGAAGAAAGAATTCGAGATGAAAGATCTCGGGAAAACAAAGTTTTGTTTGGGATTACAACTTGAGTATATGAAAGATAAAATCCTTGTGCATCAAATGGCATATACAGAAAAGATACTCAAGAGATTTAATATGGACCAGTCTCACCCATTGAGAAGCCCCATGGTCGTGAGAAGCCTTGGTCCGAACACCGACCCATACGGTCCAAAGAAAGACGATGAGGAAGTCCTTGGTCCCGAAGTGCCATATCTAAGTGCCATAGGAACTCTGATGTATCTAGCTGGCCACACACGACCAGACATCAGTTTTGCCGTGAACTTGCTATCAAAATTCAGCTCTTGTCCGACCCAAAGGCACTGGAACGGGATAAAACATATACTTCGTTACCTACAAGGGACGAAAGACTTGGGTCTAATGTTTACTAACCATTCTAAAGAAAGTTTAGTTGGTTTTGTTGATGCAGGTTATCTTTCATATCCACATCAAGCTAGATCTCAGACTGGATATGTTTTTACATATGGTGGGACAGCCATATCCTGGCGGTCCATGAAACAGACCATGGCAGCCACTTCATCTAACCACGCAGAGATATTAGCAATACATGAAGCCAGTCGTGAGAGTATATGGCTAAGGTCCATGACACAGCATGTTCGAGCCATTTGTGTAATGACTAAGGGAAAGGAGCCGCCAACCATACTATACGAAGATAATGCAGCCTGCATTGCACAGCTCAAGGACGGCTACATCAAAGGAGACAGGACGAAGCACATACTGCCCAGTTCTTCTTTACCCATGAGCTTCAGAAAGCAGGCAAGGTTCAAGTGTTTCAAGTACGTTCAAGTGAGAATTCAGCTGATCTCTTCACCAAGTCCATGCCGGCCTCAACCTACAAGAAGCTCATACACCAGATTGGGATGTGTCGACCGAAAGACCTTCAGTGATGCATTCATTAGGAGGAATTAATGTGTTGTACTCTTTTTCCTTATCTATGGTTTTGTCCCAATCTTGTTTTCCTGAAAATGTTTTAATGAGGCAACATCAAAAACATGTAACAAACCCTGAAACGGATGTGTCGACCAAGAGAGAGTGTTATGGACCAGTTTGTGGTCGACCCATGTCTCAGCCCATCCGACC
>NW_026617254.1:0-18302 GCF_000801105.2 Raphanus sativus | reverse complement strand
GTATCATATAGAACAAGAGTTTATGAAAAAATCAAAAGAAAAACTATGGAAAACCATAGATTAATGAAGAAGACAAGGGAAAATCATTTTTAAAAATATTTGACAAGTAAAATCGAAAATAATATGTTTTAGGAAGTTAGAATATTTTTAGGAGATTTTAGAATATTTCCTTAACTGAAACTTTCATTATTTTTTGCAAAAATTAGGTAATCTTATCCGTAGAAGTCGCCTTCTAAAAGTTTAGAAGATTGACAAAAATCCAGAACACGCTTTCTACTTTTAGTAGACGTAAGAGTACATTTTAGAAAACACATTCCGCAAAATTTAGAATACTTAATAAAAGTAGAAGATGCATCCGGACGAAAAGTAGATAGCTTTAGGATTAGTAGAATGTGCATTCCACTTATTTAGAAATTTAGTAAATAGTAGAATGTACGTTCTAAAAATAGTAGATGAACGTGTTTATTTTAGAAAT
This sequence comes from Raphanus sativus, assembly GCF_000801105.2. NCBI lineage: Eukaryota > Viridiplantae > Streptophyta > Magnoliopsida > Brassicales > Brassicaceae > Raphanus > Raphanus sativus. Next base: position 17,827 of record NW_026617254.1, on the reverse strand, counting down.
CGTTTTCTACTATATCATTTTCCGTAGAAGGTACATTCTACCTTTAGTAGAACGTATTTTCAAATTTTTATTTATAAACTTTTTGAAGAAGAAAAAAATACCAGCTTGTGTATATATGTGTTTTATTAATTGTTTGTATTTTTAATATTTTTTTGATTCACAAAACTATTTATTTCATTAGTTTTCAGAAATACAAAAGATAAAAAGGAGAAAAATTGGACAAAAAAGGATTTATACCAAAGAGACAACACCCTTGTTTTTTTGTTCTCTATTGACAATTTTCCCTTAAAATAATGAACGGAATTATGCTTTTTCATTTAATTTTTATCAGTGTTCCTTTCTCTTTTAGAGGGGGTACCAAATTAAATTCTAGTTAAACCATTCATACTGCTAACACATGATCTTCCAAGAAAGAAAAAAAAACTTGACATTCTCATGTCATATTACATAAATCATAAATGTGATCAGATAATAAATGAATTTCTTAAATATCTATTAAGTTTAACTTAACCATATAACACATACTTATTTTTTTTTTCCCACAAAGTTTTATATTGATAAAGGACCAAGCCCATAACACGGCCGAAGCCCACGGATTACACCAAAAAGCTAAAGCCCAAAACACTACAGACTAGCATTCAAACTACAAATCAGCCCATAGGCCCAACCCACAGAAACCGGTCGGTTTTGACCGATCCACACGTTAGAAAGGGGAGACACGTGGGTGAATCCTCACCGTCAGCACGCCAAAGCGTTGTCCTTGCCTCGATCTGACTGTGTCCGCTACAAACCGCCGCCAGAGCACCACGAACCACCTACGAACTCGATCGCCAGAGCTCAGAACCGTCAAGCCTCCAAACGACCCAACACCGTTCTTCACAGTTGTCTTCACGCCGGAGAGGTCAATCGAACCTCGAGATCTCCTCCGGCTTTTCACCACATCACACCCTAGACACGCGGATCTAGAACCCTGCTTACTCTCCTTTAAACTCGTCACCTCACCGAAGCGTTTCCTCGTCTTACGAGACCTCCTCTGCCGTGACCAAACCCAAACTACACGGCATAAACGCCGACCTTTACCCAAAACGAAACCTAGAAACTTTCACCCAAACGAAAACTGGGTTCCAAAGCGGCAGCACGGAGCTTTGGTAGCCTCCACTTTCCGTAACCAAAAGCCGACGAAGGTGGATCTGACGAAGACCCCTTCCCGGAAGCTAGATCCGGCGACTGTGGAGCTAGACGAGCCTCCATATCCCGGAAGAAAACAAAACCGACATGCAGACCACTCTCTCTCCAGCGAAGACCTCCAGACGACAACGTCTTTGTTCCAAAACCGAACCGACGAAAGAGGTGAGATTGGAATCAGAACTTGGACAAGACGGTCGTTGAACGGACGGTAGTGAGAGAGCGGAGGGAACCAAGAACAACTTGCTTAGGAACCGAATCCGGCGCCGGTACGGCACTCACGCACCGACCGCGCCGGAATCAAAAGAAAATCTCACTTCTCTCTCTTCTCTCTCTTCTTCACTTTCTCTCTCTCTACTTTCTTCTATAACACATACTTATATTTAGCTCTTTTTAAAAAAAAACATACTCAAAATTTTGTTTTTACAATATCTTCAGAGCCAAATGATAAACAAAACATATCAGCAATGAGGGGGATCTGACTGATCAGCAGATCACGGATCCATAAGATCGTTGCCACAGTACGACACTTACTGGATGGACTTTTATAAATTCTTTTCTCTCGTCATCGCTTTCTGGCTTATCTCATTCTCATCCTGTTTGCGTCATTTATTTATGTTATTGTATATCTTGTTTCCACAATAATACTGACGAATTAAATCTACGAATGGTACTTGTGGCAACCAACCTGTTGCTGAGTTGGTGCCTACGTTAGTTTGTGGACTTCACGTTGTCGACCAAATCTAAGTTCCATTTCTTTTCCTTGCATATCCAATTCCTTCTAATAATAATAAAAAAATTCCTTCTAATAATATTATTTCCAAACTTATATATCAGATCTTCGTGGTCACGAGTGGACTTTAATATTAAGTATTAACCAATTTTTTTTTACTTTCTAGATAATTATTCTTAGTTATCATGCTTTCTATATCGAAGTGTTTTTTATGTATCAAATTTTAAAATTATTGAAGGTTATTGGTTATTGTATATTAATGGATTCAAATCCAAATAAAATCATGTGTTATTAATTTAGTGATTTATACATTTGATTTTTAATATTATGTATTAGATTAGTGATTTTAAATCATTGCCAAAAATCAATATTGTTTATTGAACTGATTTTAATAGTTTAGATTTTTTCTTTTGTTAAAAATACAAAGACATAAATTTGAGAGAAACTTAAAGACTTACAAAGGATAATTAACTAAATTCACTTCTAAAACTTATTAACAAAATATATCGTCACTTTAAAGAAAATGTATTACTCTACGTTCGTTTTTGTTTTATAATGACATAAACTAATTGAACTAGTCCGGCCTCAACACACTGATTCTCGCCGTTTTGGAGTATGTAGATGTCATATAAAAATGACTGAAGGAAACTTTATATCAACAAAGATATGTTTGAAGTCGACAAACAAAACAATGATGGGGTAAACTAAATAAAAGCTAACTCTTGTTTGATTAGTTCATCAAAAGCCAACTTATTCTCTAAATATTTGACTCTTCACTACTTTACCTTTTCTAAAAAGTTCTTTGTAATCATTACAACATAAACCTCTGTAATGCTGATTCCTTCTGTATTTGGGATATATTAACATTTTAACAATTAAAAAATCTCGTTAATGATAATTTATAAACTATATGTAGTTGAATGTCTCAGTTTGATTATGTTTTCTTTGGAAAGAAAAACACACTCTTTGACATGCCAATTATTCAAGTAGCCCCTTTTAAATTTTTGTAACCAAAATAGCCTTCAAAAAATAAAATGATCAAAATAGTATTTTTATTTTGAAAATTTTAATATTTATTTTTTTTTTGAAAATTTGAATATATTTCTAAAATTCTCATTAATTCTAAAACTAAGTTTTAGATTAGTTAACTTAAAAGTTATAAATGCATATTTATCATTCGATAAAACTAAATTTTAGATTAGTTAAACTAAGTTTTCGTTCTTGTGATACTATTATTTTACCCATTATATTTATGAAATGAACCACATCTCCCTGCTGAATTTTGTGTTTTCAAAAAGAAAAAAAAAGAACCACATCTCTCAGCATGGAGCTTTTTTGTAATTATAACATTTTTCGCCAGTCCTTGCTATGTTCTTTCGGTGGTATATTAGACTACATAATAAAACTATAACCTTCCGTAATGGTAGCTACTAGATGAATGTATTCACAACTCAATAGTGTAATATAACCTATTTATACTATCTTAAGAGCTACTCAATATGCAATCATTCGTGTTTGCATCATTAAAACTAATGAATTGTTTTAAATATATCTCAGCTACATCTATGCAAGATTTGATTTATTTTAGGAATTTGACAAATCTCATGTGTTAGTGGACTGCCCTCCATACCAACTGAAAACGCTGTTCGTGATGGTTGACCAAACAAGAAATCCAAATGTGATAAGGCATTTTAGCAGATTCAAATGTCTAGAATGAGATTGGTAGAAAGATTCTGGCATGTTTTGTTCTTATAGCTGATTTCATTTATAGTGTTTTTAGTTAAATCAGGTTGGTGGGGACGTGCAGAATCCATCTCTAGCAGCAAGGCCAGGGACTCAGGATTCCCTATCCTCAATCCGGACTACTGCAGCTTGCATCTGCCGTAAGTGCTGGTTCTGGATACTCATCAGCTTTTGCGTAAGTTGTATTTTTTTTTTTGGGTAAGTTGTATTTTCTATCGTTTTGATGCATTATATCTTGGGCTGCTGCTCAGTCGACCAGTCTCCTGGAACAGTTTGAATCTTTCATCTACATGTTCATTATGTCTGTTTAGGAAGGAATCTAAGTGTGTGGTTATTATCTCAACTATACAGGCAACAACAGAAGCACGAGGTGGAAGGAAGATCGATCTGCTTACTGCAAGCTTTTTCTTTTATAGTTTCTAACGTTTTTTTAAAAAAATCCGTTGTAGTCTAGCTGGTCAGGATACTCGGCTCTCACTCGAGAGACCCGGGTTCGAGTTCCGGCAACGGAGATTTTTTTTGCTCAACTCGAAGTAACTCTTGCCGTTTGTGACTCTGTGGTAAAAGTTTGCCGGTGAGATCGATCTCAGTTCGGAGCTTGATTTCATGATATGATTGTGCATTGTTTTCTTGACCAAAAAAATGAGTGCTTTATATTCTTGCATCTAGTTCTTTGTTTTATAATTGTGCGTTGTTTTCTTCAACAAATTCAACTTGATGCATGCTGTTGCTTATACTAAGATCAGTCATACACAAATATTTTCAGAAAAAGGGTCAGTCATATAACTATGAGCCTATGATAATTTACAACGTCTAAGATGTCAATGCACGCAATAGTAAATAAGTGGTTGTGGTTTTCACCTTGTATAAAATCTTTTACCTTTCTCTTATGATTCTGCTAGATGATTCATGCATGTTCTTTAGCATGGGATGAATTGCGGGGCAAATCTCCTTTGGCAGTGAAGCATTTTTTTCATACATCTCAACTAATATTAGTAGTTAGATAATATAGATGTAGTGAAAACTATCTGCCAATGGAGTATTTGCCCTGTAACCCAACCATGCATTATCTTCTTCTGTTCCCAACTATAGATATTTTCTTACTACTGTTTCATTTTGTTTTGAGTAATAACTAACTTTTGGCCACAGAAACACTATATATAGAGTGTATATGGTTTAATTTCCTGCATATTATATATGTCTTATATACTAGCATATTCGGTGGCACATCCCATGTTTCATTAGAGCATATATGTATGCACTAGGCAGTATCCTAAACGCAATGTCAAGTGGACAGCCTTCTAGTTATTCAACTCCAGACCGGAACTTCCTCATAAAATATTCTTTTGGAACAATTACCAAAGTAAAAGGGTTATGCAGAAATCGATCTCTACATATCTTTTAAGTTTTTTTTTCAAAGTGTTAGCAAATGCATCACTATTATTTTAGTCAAAAAATGCATCACTATTATTTTAGCTACGATTTTTGCTTGTTAGTCCGTCTGTACATATACCAGTATACCACAGGCCAGCAACCACAAGAACAATCATACATATACACACACACATATATATATATATAGTGAGTTCTTACCAAGTAGACCAGTGCCTGCGTTTTAAACAAAGAGACTCCAAAAGCCTATAATAGACTAGATAATGACTCCAAGGCGGAGCTCAAAGCCGGTCTTGTATTAACTCTTGAATAAAAACTAAATGTAGGAATTTCTTATTTTTTAAATACAAGCAAAGATGATTTAAGTTATAAGTTTTATTTAGATGACAATGTATAAATCGCTTCTTGACCTCATGTACAATCTCAAGGACTCTTTTTATATATCTGCATGATTTCACCATCATGCACGCTTATTATTAACATAGGTTACAACTCATGAACGGTAAATGTATGAGATTTTCTGATCTTCGGTATAGTTGGATATACTTAAGAATATCCTGTACATACCAGTAATAATAACGTTTTGTCTTGAGTCATTTTTCAAACAAAATCTCAAATCTTAAAAAGTGATCCAAGAATATATATATATGATACAAAGTATGCCAGCTTCATTATACTTTACTTCGTTTTTAATATAAAAAAATAATTAAATGAACGGATCTTCAAAGAAAGAAACTCCAAAGTAATGACTACACTTACTTTTATATTGTGACATAAATAGAACTTTGATCTTTTACAAAGCTGCTTTGACTTTATTTTGCAGCAATAACATACTCCTTCCATTTCTTAAAGAGAATCGTTGTGACATTTTTCACACAGATTAAGAAAATTGTTGAAATATATGTAAGTTGTAATTAATTATACCTATTTGATCAATAATATTTTAGATAAATAAAATTATTTATAAAATCAATGCAGTTTGCAATTAATTTTCAGCTGAAAATTAGTATAATTTACATTGGAATTGTAAAGTGACACTCTTTGTGTAACAAGAAAATGAACTCAGACTGACACTTATTATGAAACAAAGGGAGTATATAATTATGTGTATAGTATTAGTGCATGTAAATTGCAGTTTCGAGCTTCTGCAGTTTATGTGTCTTCATTTAGAAGCTTCATAAAATAGAAAGAACATTCCCACGGATCTTCCATTTTGAGAATCACTTTCTAATTTATATAATTTATTACTTACCTTCTCTTTTCCTTTTTCCACATTAAATAGTGGTCTCAGGCACATTTTATTTAAGTCACAACCATCTCAACTAGTCTTGTACAAACCCTTCCAAATCAGGCAAATTGGGTTGGGAGCTCTAAATTTAACAAATTGACAGTATATAATATATGTTGTAACAAGTAGAAGAAACTTATAAAGCCATGTTATTCTCAAGATTAGCACATGTTAGGAAATATACATTGGTATTAACTCCTTAAATTAAAAATAAACGTTGAATATTGTGAACTGAAAAATGCATGTTCGATTTGTTTACTTTAGTTTGTTGTGTGACACGGATTCTAATATCGTGAAAAAGTGGTGGAGTACTTATTTAGGAATGTCTAAGCATAAAACTTGTGGCATGAAAAAAAATTCCTTAAGAAATTGTATATGGAAAAGAAAAGATAATTGTCGGAATAAAACCTCTCAGTATTAATTACATTCCAGTAGCATTGTACCATGGAATATCCTTCTCTCCAAGATTGTATATAAATACAAACATTGAATTTTTCAGGTTACAACTGTGGAGAATGAGATGCATCAAAGGTGAAAATGCATTACAGGGCAAGATCTCTATTGGCAGGAAACCATTACTTGAGATTTGCATCTTCTTATGCATTGCTTTGTAGTGAGTTCTCTGCCAAAGGAGATTTGCCCGGTAATTCTTCTGCGCTAATAATTCAACATTCACATGTGATCAACCGATCAAATTCAGCAAAGAAGTAAATCTATATTTTTCTTTGTTTTTGTGCGGCATTGGTTTATGTTCATCCGAGAAGTTGTGGAGATCTCTATTCCTCTTTGTATAAATATAGAAGGTGAGAAACATTTTAACGAGAAAAAGAACTTCAATTAAAGTTATGTTTTTTCCTTTGTTTTCATCCATTTTCATACGGCCGTCTTCTTGCTCTTCACACATTCGGATATATGCTCAAGCCAAGTCAGTACGGAGAAACATTGCCTTCATCACCAACATGTATTCATTACCTTATTTAAAACTTCCTCTATTCCCAAAAGATAAATATTTAAATAAATGTTATTGATGATTTTGTTAATACAGTTGTTATTAGTTAATAGTGGTGAATTGTAAATTTCCAAAAATTAATTGCCTTTTTTTTAAAATGTTGTTGGTTTAGAATTAGGTTAAATATGTAAATTTAGAAATAATACATATATTATCAAAATTTAGGATGTCTGATGTGTAGGAACATACATTTGTTATCAATAAACATACATATTTTAAAAGGAGTAATATATTTTGCTAAAATTTATGCATTATTCAGAAATGCAAACAAGAGCAGAACCATGTATTCTCTCTACCGTAATATAAGATGTTTTGCATAAAGCACGAGGATCAAGAACTTATTTTTTAGAAGATAACATTACTAATAGTATAAATTTAAAATATACTATCAGTCATAAAATATGCAGTAAAATATTATGGTCAACTAGTTTTTAATAAAATTAAAATATCTTAAAAGTATAAAAGCATCTTATATTTTGAAACATCAATCTTTTCCAAAATATCTTATATTATAAAGAGATGAGTATGAAGAATGCTGATCTAGATGAAAACAAAAAGGAAAGGGGTCAAATAAATCGAGTATTACATGTGTTTCAAAAAAAAAATCGAGTATTACATAATACCCATTCTAGAATATAAAGCCCATTAAGAGAATAAAAAGAAGTGAGAACAAATAATAGGGAAGAATGCCTAAAGGCATAGGCTCACTTAAAAGAGGATAGTGACGTCCATAGTTGACGAGGAGAACCTCACTGAAAACCATTCTTGCAAAACCTCTTTCTTTTAACACACCATACTCTTTTTTGAATATAATGTCAATTTTTTTTCAAAGAAAAGGACTTTTCTACATTATGTGTATAACCTTTTGTGTCTGAATCTGGAAAAGAAAAACCTTATAGCTAAAAACAGAGAAACCCAAAGCTAGAGGTGGGCGTTCGGGTTCGGATCGGATATTTCGGATTTTCGGGTATTTTGGTATATGAGTGTAATACCCGTTCGGGTATTTCTTTACTTCAGGTCGGGTTCGGATATTTTTAGTTCGGGTTCGGGTATTTCGGGTCGGGTTTTCGGATATTCAGATTTTGGAAAAAAAATATTAAATTTTTCATTTCTCAAGTTTTTTTGTATTTAAAAAATATAAATTTTCACTTAACTGATTTTTTATTTTCTAATAATTGAATGATTAATAAATTTGAAGATAACATTTTACAAATAAATGATAATAAATTGATTATTATTTTTAAATTTTGGATGTAGTTTTTTAAAAATGCATGAAATAAAAATCTTGACATGTATTTTAAGTGAGTAAAAATTCACTTTTTTCAATTATATGTAAATTATCTAATTTTGAACTATGTGCATAATAAAAATAAACATTTTGAATAAAATTAAAGAAGTAAACTAGGAATATATACCTAAGTATACATATGTTCGGTTATCTTCGGATATCCATTCGGGTTCGGGTATTACCCGTTCGGGTTCGGATATCCAATCTCTCATAATTCAATATCATTCGGGTATTTTGCTACTTCGGTTCGGTTTCGATTCGGATTTTTTCGGCCGGGTTCGGATACGGGTTTGGGTATCGGGTAAAATGCCCGCCTCTACCCAAAGCCTTGGGAGTTTATGCTTATGAAGAAGAAGCGCTCCGAATCTTTGATTTCTGGTAGCGGAGATGGATAGGCACTTATTCTTTACTTGACGATCAAAAATTTAGTGGGGGTTATTGGTTGTAGTATTTTGATTAACTTAGGAATCTTTTTTGGATTTAGAAATTTTGATAAATCCATTGATTTTAAAATCAAATATATAAATTTCAGAATCAATGGTATAGATTTCAGAATCAAAATAACTAGAATTGACATGATACAATTATAGCAAATTTGGATCTTTTATTTGAATCAAAATAACTAGAATTTCAGTCAAATTATAATGTATAGAATTGACATGATACAATTTGTATCTTACGAAGATAACATTTGAAAGTGAACTAAATTTATTTTCAATGCTTTTGCTCGTCACCTCATGAGAACTACAACTTACATAATGAGAACTACTTGTACAAAAGTACAATATACAAGGACAGAACGTCAGAACCAAAAAAACAGTAGTAACATAACTGCTTCGTATATGAAGGAGTAATCAAAATAATAATAATAAATAATTTCAGTTCTGTAATAAAATAAATATAAAAACTATAATATGTGTTTAGCATTTTGTATATTATGATAACATAAAATCTGTCCACATTTTTGTAGCTATTGTCGCTCTCATTTGATTGGCTTGTTCTCTTTGTTGATCTTGAGTTGCAAGAATTTCTTCATCGTTGTTATTAACTTCTTGAAGTTTTTGCACGTCATCAGAATCTTTTTCTTCAGGAAAAATATCTGTTCGACAGAACTTTCGAAGAAAGTTATGTAAACCAGCACACGCAAGTACTATTTCCGTTTGTGTCTTATAAGGAAGAAGAGGTACAGACTTAAATATTAGAAATCGAGATTTGAATATACCAAAAATTCTCTCGATAACATTTCTCAGAAAAGCATGACAATGATTGAACAACTTTTTGTCATTTTGTGGAGTAGAATCTTGACCAGAAAACTCTTGTAGATGGTATCGAACACCACGATATGGAGCCAAAAAGTTGCGACGAATGCGAAACCGCAATCAACCAGATAAAATTTTCCTGATATTTAAAAATAAATAATTATTTATGGAAATATTATCAAGGATTACAGTATATATTATACATATTTATATGTACCTTCCGGAACTGGTAGTCGATTTGTGTTCCTTGTTAAAGCATCATTTAATATTTTTGAATCATGAGCTGAACCTTCCCATCCACTGAGTACGTATATGAACTCAAGGTCAAAATTACATGCAGCCAATACATTTTGTGATATATCTCCTTTTCGGTTTCGGAAAGCAGATGCTTCTTTTTTTTGTACCATTGCAAATATATGTGTACCATCGATAGCTCCTGCACAATCCTAAAAATATAACAAATATATGATCAAAATAATAATGATAAGAACATAGATAAAATTATATATATATAAGTACCTTAAAATAAAGATAAAATCTTGTATTTTCCCTAATCTTTTGAGGTATTCCAGGTCCAGCGGTAGCCATGAAACTTGGTGAAATTTGGTTTAAAGTTTGCAAAACTTTATGAAAGTTCTCACTTATAGCAAATTTGGATCTTTTAAAAGTATCTCGTGTATAGCAATACCTTGCATTTTGGCCAACTACCAAGAGAAAAGATGCAACCATTTCTTCAAGGCTAATATATCTTGTATCAGTTAACCCTGTCTTCTCTCGAATGAGATTGCATAACTTCAAGAAAATATCTGGATACATTTGATATAACTCTCTAAAGTGAAGAGGATCTTTTTTTAGCACATTTTCTATATAATCTTGACCAGCTCTTGTGGTTACACGTCGAATGGGACGTTCAATTTGCAATTTGAAAAGTCTCGTATCTTTTGTTAGTGCCTTTTATAATTAACATATGCAATACATATACGAACTTGTCAAAATAACAAGGTTCAATGCAATATTTGCTCCTTTGTATTTTTAACTTAAAATCACTCACAAATCCATTCTAATCCAATTTTAAATCAAATCCTTAAACAAATCATTATTATTGAATAATACTTGATTTTAAAATCTATTTTGAAATCATAAAACCAATAACAATGGATTTTAATATAGATTTTAAAATCATAGAACCAATAACAATGAATTTGAATATGGATTATAAAATCACAAAACCAATAACCCTTAATATTTTTTTTTTATTAATTGGAAGGTTCCGTAAAACAAAGCTAATAGATTTTGTCTCTCTAAAAAAGTTAATTTACGTTTATAACTTTTAGAAAAGTGAACTAGTACTGCTCAAGTCGTAAAGATTGCCAACAACCAAGCTTCAGCAGCATCACAGAATTATACTTACTATCTATAGGATTACTTTTGAGTATAAAATCATTTGCTACTAGTGTACAATAGTGTATTTATCTTAAAGCCATTTTTTATGATTACAACAAATTCATATAATTGTAAGGAAGAATAAAAGTTACACAAGCTTGAAGCACATAAAACTAAAGGCGGAAAGTTTTGCAAATTCTCATATCATATATTGTTTTACATGCGTCAAAGAGATTAAAGCCTGTTACGTACATTCGTGTCTATGATTCAGTGATGTATTGGGAGATTGAAGGAATTTCTCCCTGTCGCCTTCTGTTGCGTATTTTTGTGTATTTAAACAAACACTATCAAACAATGAGATCCCTAGAACACTACAGGGTTCCATTATGACATAATAATGAGCATGAGTCATATAGTATACATAAGATTATTAATCTTGCATTTTTCAGAGTAAATAAGTTTAGGAGCAATGAAAATACTTATATTAATTTAGAAATATTGGTTAGAAAGAAATACAAGAGGATAACAAATATCTAGAAATATTCTTTAGCAAAAAAAAAATATCTAGACATATTGGAATCATAAAAATAATTCATGACATGTTGTACAAAAACCACGGCGAGGTTTTAGGAAAAGTCAGAGTCTTAGAGATGCCAAACTATTAATCCCATTTCTTAAAATATAATATTTCATGAGATTAGCCACCAATTATATATTTTAATGCAGTCAACCTATAACATATATAAATATAGGTTGCCAAATCGTGGCTATATTATTGTTGAATTGATTTATATCGTAGCCACATTGCTTCACGCATTAGTACATTTCAGCTAATTCAAATAATCAGCAACTTTCCCTGTCAAAACTTATGAAATAGTTGTATATTTTATGTTTTAACTAAAACTTATGAAAAATATCTAACTTAGCATATGTGGTGTTAAAAAAAAAAGTGGTGTTACGGAAAAAAAAATCTAACTTAGCATATTGTTGGAAGATAGGTTGGTCGAACCTTGAGAGAGAAAGTTAGAGTTACTTTTCCTCTGGTGCGCAGCTGGCGCGTCTGCGTCCGTGCCGGCACCGGAGAGGGGTTTGTTTAGGTTCTTTTGTCCCTATCCGCTCTTCTTCCGCTTCCCTGCCAGCGATTGCTTTGTCCGAGCTCTGGTTCCGCTACTAATCCATACGGTGGTTCGGTGCTGGAGCAACGATGCGGTCGTCTTGAGGTCTTCGGTGGAGTGAGAGCGGTTTGTTTGCTTATTCAGTGGTGGTTTCTCCGGGAGGTGGAAGCTCACGCAGTTCCACAAACGCCGGTTCTAGCTACCGGGAAGAGAGTCTTCCTCAGATTCGCCTTTGCCGGCTTTTGGTGACGGAGAGCAGAGGCTAGCAAAGCTTCGCGCTGTCGTGTCTGGAACCCGGGTTCTTTGGGTGAAAGCTTTTAGTTTCGATTTGTTTCAAGTTCGGCGAGTTTGCCGTTAAGGTGGGTTTGGTCATGGCGGATGAGTCGTTGTAGATGAGCAAGCTCTCCGGTGAGGTGACGAGTTGCAAGGAAGAAGAGGTTCTCGGTTCGTGTGTCTAGGGTTTGAGGTGGTTCATAGTCGGAGGAGTTCTCGAGGTTCGATTGAACGCTCCGGTGTGAAGACAACGCGATTGAGAACGGTGTTTGGTCTGGTTGGAGGCTCGACGATTTCTGAGCTCTAACGATAGAGGATATCGAGGATGGTTATTCCGGCGATGGTGAAACGGATGAGATTGAGTTTGAGGCAGTAACGACGTGTTACACGTTGATGGCGCAGATCTCGCCACGTGGCGAGCGGGTCTCCTCAACCTAATCCCTCATCTGGGTCACGCGAAGGATTGGACGGACGTGGTGGACCGAGGGTCCGTTTGATTTTTATTTCCAGCCCGTATTATTGTTTGGGCTTTTTACTGTTTTTGTTGTTTTTTTGGCTGTTGCCAATGTCTGGACCAAGCCCGTTTCTAATATAATTCAATTTGAGAAAGAAAAAAAAAAACTTAGCATATTGTTTCTTGACCAATCATGGATCTCTTAGTGGTACTTTCTATAACTTTGTGTGTGTGTTTAATTACGTTATATACTTCTACAATAATTCTAAAAATTGTCATATTTTCAAGATTTGTGAATTGAATGGATTCTAGCAAAGTTGTATGTAGATATATGGCAAATCGACAATAGGGGGCTGCGTTTGTTTTTCAAACTGGACAAAATGACGAAGATGACGGCAATAAGAAGCCAAACCAACACGCGAAATGTTGTTTGCTCATCAATTCATACCACTTGCTTTTTTCATTGTTGATATAAATAAAATATTTATCTGAAATAATATTGTAACTATATCGGTAAATTTTGTCCTGTAAGGCGAATAACACAAGGCTGCAATATATTTAATGATAAAGCAGTTTAAAAGTCTTGATTTCATATTGTCTCCATAGGAACATAGTATAAAAGAATAACGTTAAAATGTTTATCTCTAGTTCACTACTACATTTTTCCTACGATTATTTTTACTTTTTCAACCTTATAAACAATATTCATTGTGTCTTATTTCTAAATTGTAACTTAAGTTATTTTTCTATTTAAAAAGACATAAGTTACGTTTTAGCTCACATGTAATTTATGTATTCAGGATCAGATTAGATAAGAGGACAAGCAGTGCGATCATCCGAATCCAATACATTGGCCTTTATTTCTTAATATATAAGTTCTGATTAAAAAAAATATATGTAAAAATATTAAATATAAGAAAAGGACATAAAATTTTTGATATGAAAATATTTTTATTTTAGCACAGTTTAGTTTTTAATGATACTTCTAGTATTTTGAAAAAAACAAATATCTATCAGATTTTCTTTAAAAAAAATAGTTTGGAATTTTATTTTATTTTTGTCGTAGGGTCCATGACACCATTGAGCCGCCCCTTTGTATTCAGATGATGCATTCTAAATTTAATATTCCACCAGAAGGACATACAAAAAAGACTCACCCTGCCATAGCTCTACCGAAAGCGGCATGAATCCAAACACGAAAGAGTCATATACTGGGGTTTAATCATAATTCATAAGTACATACTTGTGAAAAAAGAAATAGTTGATGGCACATCTCAATTGTCCTAACCTGGTTTAAGAAAAAAAATCTAACAATAAGTTTTCTACAAGTCTCTCAAGTGAAAGAAAAAAAAACCTAGGAGTGAGAGAAAAGAAGAAGAAAGACTCACCCTCGTGAAAATATAATCTATTCAATCTAGATCACCACCAAAATAACAGACTGGAAAATCGAAGACGAGGTAGCACACTCATATATCCATTAACTTCCTAATAAGTAGATTGAGTTAGATGTTGCTTATATAAGCATCTGGAATTTTTGAGGAGAACAGAGAAGGTATATGTGAAGAATAAAATGGATCCTGAAGATGACGTACCTCCCAACCTAAATTTGGAGCTCCATGTCTCTTGAAGCGGGAAAATTTCATCAAGTTCCTTTCCTTTTTTAGATTGTAACCATATATATTTGATTTTAGAAATAAAAAATTGAGTGATAAATGAAAAATAAAGAAATAAAATAATTACTTGAATTTATTTTGAGAATAGTTTTACTTTTTATTTTATTTTAGAATGAGTTTCGTATTACTTTGAATTAGTGTTTATGATGAAAAATGAAGTGCGTTTAAAGATATTCTAGTTTTTTTAAAAAAAAACAAGAAGAATGACAAAACTGGCTAGTGAGAATTTCGGTGTGTGATACCTCTGCTCGGAGGAGGAGAGAATTTCCTGATTAAATATACTATCATTTACGTACTATGGATGGATGATCAGTCCATATATTCCATTTTATTGTCTCTAATTGAGATCAGCGCAAAGAAAGGGTAAACTTTGATCAGTAAACGATAATCATCACACATAAATAAGATTATCTAGATATATATGATTAAGAATAAGAATTCTAGTTATTAAATCCCAGACATGACTACCTATATTATATATGCGTTTCATCAGCTGATGATGTTGCTTTTGGTGAAGGAAAAGGTCACAAGAACTTTAATTTTAATATTCTACTCATAGTTTTGGCATGTACTTTGGAGTGAAACTTATTTAGAGTTTTTGGAATTGCCAACACAAGATGCCCAACAAATCCATAAAGTTATATACATAAAGAGAAAAGTGGATATGTAACTCATCCATTAGACAAGTAGTAGAGCTTTAAACAGTAATATATTATACAATTATATATGCAATCTAATACTTAAAAGTCAAAACAATAAATAGATGATTAAAAAGGTTTTATCAACATTAACATAAAAGTTTTATCTATGATTCCATAGCTAATAAATCAAGATATATATAACCAATTCAAATGCGTAAATGTGATGAATAAGATGAACATTACTACGGATTTGACAAATACATTTAACCCTTATCTGATTTTCGTACATGCGACACTAATAAACTTTTGTGAATAGAAAAGTTCTTGAAAAGGATAGAAATCAACTTTAGATCTATTCAAACAAATCTTTCAACCAATGGTTTGATCATATACGTTCCCATTTCCTTGTTCACCCAAACTACACCACCCCATGACTCTAATCATCTTCCAATCATTTTAAACACATTGTCAAAAAAGGGTTTGAACAGTGGTGAATAAAGACAAAAACAGAATAAGTGTATACTATTAATACCTAACCCCATCTTCAAACCAAGAAATAAAATTATTATATCATAAACAAAGGGTGTGATCATATGTAACCATCGCCTTATAGACAAATTATTATCTATTAAAATAACTATCATTTGGGGTCCATCTCTTGAATGATAAGGATATAAAGTATTATTAGTGTTTAAAATATTAACTAGTAGAGATTAAATTGACATATGCTCGGACGTCCTCTTTCATACACAACCCCTCCTCGTCTCCACCTTCTCTCCATTTTCTACTTCTCTTATCTCTCTCTCTACTTCTACTCCTCGTCTTCCTTCTGCAACTCAGATCTCTTCCAAAAAGCGAGATCGACGAAATTTTCGATTCTTGGTCGATATCATTGATATACACTTATTTCCTAGTCCTAGCACAATCTTTATAAATATATAACTATATACTCTATAGAAGATATAAACATGAAGCGAGGTTACAATGATCAGGAAAGCAGTCAAGAAACCGGACCCGAATCACCAAACTCTCCAACCTTCAACGCAGGCATCTCTTCTCATTCACCCAAGCGAAGGTACATATAATTATAAACATCTTTTATTCAAATTATGAAATTATATCACTGAACACTAATTAGTATTAAGTTACAAAAAAAAACACAATTAGTATTAACTAAAGTATATTCGTATATTCATGTACTTGTTAATACATAACAGTAGGAGATCCATGGAGAAGAGAGTAGTGAACGTACCGATGAAAGAAATAGAAGGATCTCGGCACAAAGGCGACACAACTCCACCGTCAGATTCATGGGCCTGGCGTAAGTACGGCCAAAAGCCCATTAAGGGATCTCCTTACCCTAGAGGTTATTACCGTTGTAGTAGCACAAAAGGTTGTCCGGCAAGGAAGCAAGTCGAGAGAAGCAGAGACGATCCAACGATGATTATCATCACTTACACCTCTGAGCACAGCCATCCTTGGCCTCTCGCTTCTTCTTCTTCTAGAAACGGACCAAAACCAAAACCTGAACCCAAACCCGAACCCGAACTAGAAGTACCCGAGGAGGTGGTGGAGCTGGAAGAGGATGGTAATAGTAATAGTAAGCTTATGGTTATGGGGAGGGAGATCGAAACGACGCCGTCTTGCGTCGTCGACGAGTTTGCTTGGTTTAGTGAGATGGAGACGACTTCTTCCACGATTCTTGAGAGTCCCATTTTCTCATCGGAGAAAAAGACGGCTGTGTCAACGACGGCGGATGACGTGGCGGTGTTCTTCCCGATGGGTGAGGAGGATGAGTCTTTGTTCGCCGATCTTGGCGAGTTACCGGAGTGTTCGTTGGTGTTCAGTCACCGGAGTAGCGTAGTTGGGTCACAAGTGGAGATCTTCTGACACGTGGTGGTATTTTTATTGTCGCTCACATGGGAAGCGTTGTACGCACGGCGCTACTTTGGTGATCTTCCCGCTACACTTATCATTAAAAACAAAAACAAAAAGTACGATTCGATTATGTATTTTCCTTTTTTTTATTTCTTTGCCACTATACTACTCTTTGAGAATTCTTCTTTTCCTCTATTTAATTTTCTGGATTTAGTTTAAATTTTTGTGGGTTGAATTGCAATTTAGTTGGCTGAATAAAAATGGTTGCCATTTTTATGTGTATGTAACTGATGTCACTTTATTTTATATTTCACATTGGTCAAGACTCAAGAATAGAACGTTGAGAAAGAAATAAGAATTTTCATTTTACCACATTGTTGGAACAGTTATTCATGTTTATCATTACTAAAGAGATATTTTTCAAAATACATTTTTAATTAAGAGGCAAAATATTCTTATATCCTTACTATCTCTATATATATAAGTAATTATTTAAATAAATAAACAAAAAAA
>NW_026617253.1:0-18304 GCF_000801105.2 Raphanus sativus | reverse complement strand
TCGTTTTCACTAGGCCAATTCGCAGAGTATCTTCAGCCTGAGATCCTGTCACATTATCAGAGTTTTCTTCCGTGTGTTCTGAATGCGATTTGAAGATACATCTGAGGAAGTGAAGGTAAAAATTTAAAGCATGATAAATGGAAACGTTAGTTTATTAGTAACGTTTTCTCATTACTGTTCACAGGAGAAGTCATACTTGCTTTAGCAGCATTCTGTGAGAACATGGGAGAGGAGATTTTCTTACCTTGATCCTTAATGGGGAAGCTCATGGCAGCTCTCCAGAATAGTCCGCGTAATTTGCAAGAGACTTGCATGGTACGCAAACAAATCTTTGCCAGAGTTTTTGAAATATTGATATTAATCTTTGTGCTACTTCCTTGCAGTCGGCAATTGGGTCGGTTGCTGCTGCTGCAGAGCAAGCATTCAATCCATACGCTGGGAGGGTTTTAGAGTCGATGAAGTTATTTCATGGTGCTCACTAATGACGAGGATCTTCGTGCCCGTGCAAGGTCTACTGAGCTTGTAGGGATTGTCGCAATGTCTGTTGGAGAGAAGGGATGGAGGCCATTTGCCACCTTTCATTGATGCCGCAATATCAGTAATTACCTTACTGTTCTGTATCTTTGAACTAAGTATGTCATTTTTGTGGAAGAGAGAGCTCACAAATCACCAAAATTTCAGGGATTTGGATTGGAGTTCAGTGAGTTGCGGAATATACTCATGGATTCTTCAGCAACATAGCTGAAATATTGGATGACACTTTGCCCAGGTGTGTATACATTTCTTTTTAAATAGACTTATAACAGCTTTGACTCATTGAGTATGTTTAAGTAAACAAAAAAAAAACAAACAATTCTTCTGCAGTATTTACCTCGCGTTATGCCGTTAGTATTTACTTCGTGCAATCTTGATGATGGGTCTGCGGTCAACGTTGATGAGTCAGACGATGAAAATGTGAACGATTTTGGTGGGGTATCCTCTGATGATGAAGCTCATGATGAGCCCAGGATTCGGAACATAAGCGTAAGAACAGGAGTTTTGGATGAGAAGGCAGCTGCAACTCAAGCTCTTGGCCTGTTTGCACTCCACACTAAATCATCTTTTGCACCGTATCCTTGATCTTTCTCTTAGCTTTTTTCTTTTCTTTGAACTTCATACGAGAATCCTTTTTCATTGCTCCTTAACTAACTTATCAGCTACCTGGAGGAATCATTGAAGATCATGGACAAACATTCTGGATATTTTCATGAAGATGTTCGGCTTCAAGCAATCACGGGTTTGAAACGTGAGTTTTCTGTTTATTATCTAATTTCTTGTTCCATTGATTGTCATTGTTAGATGTACATTTTTACTTCTTGCGGCATATGTGGTCAATTATCTAGGCCCTTTGCTTTGTAATATCATGTGCAATATAATGTCCACTCATTTTTTTTAGAAATATGCAGTTTCATCGCATCTGTTAGTATTTAAAAGCTAACGTAATCTATGGGTTAAGACTTGACAATGATGATAGCATTAGAGACGCATTCTACTCTGAGTATCTAAACGTAACTCTTTTTTTTTTTATCTGATGGAATTGCAGATATATTGGCCGCAGCACATGCCATTTTCCAGACTCATAATGTAAGGGATTTGATCTTGAATCTTACTATCTTTCTCCCACTTTTCTCCTCTCCTCCCCACCGTTCCAGTTTCTTTTTTTTTCTGAGTGTTTGGTTCTTATGCAGGATGGAAGTGGGAAGGCAAATGAAATTCTTGGTAATCCACATTACACAACAATTTGATCTCTTCTCATAACAACAAGAATTACTAGAAGATATTGAAACAGTTCTTGTCCACCGCAGATACCGTTATGAATATTTATATCAAAACCATGGCTGAAGATGACGACAAGGAGGTTGTTGCTCAGGCGTGCTTGAGCATTGCAGATATCATGAAGGATTATGGTTATGTAGCCATTCAAAATTGTGGGTCTCTCTATTCTTGTTGGAATCAGTTTTATAAAAAAATTAATTCATGATATTCAGTTATCTTTTCTACTCTTGGGACACTTGTTTCGTAGATTTACCAGCCCTTGTTGATTCGACATTGCTACTGCTGAGGGAGAAAGCAGCTTGCCAGCAGGTAGAAGATGAGAGTGATGACGATGATGATGATGCGGGACATGATGAAGTTCTCATGGATGCAGTTTCCGACCTCCTCCCGGCCTTTGCAAAGTGTATGGGGTCTCATTTTGAGCCAGTCTTTGCAAACTTCTTCGAACCGTTGATGAAATTCGCGGTGGGTATTAATAATAACAGCATTCAATGACATAACTTGTTTCACTGAAATTGAGGCGCTTACTTTCACTTCTTGTGTTCTGTAGAAAGCTTCACGTCCTCCACAGGACAGGACAATGGTAGTTGCCAGTCTTGCTGAAGTAGCTCAAGACATGGGTGCCCCAATCGCTGCCTATGTTGATGTGATTTTCCTCATCTTATATCTTATGCTCTCTATGATCCGTTTCTATTTGTTGAAGCTATATTAAAACCAGACATTGTGAATATTTTTTTTTTGGCAGAGGGTAATGCCCTTGGTGATCAAAGAACTGGGGTCACGTCATGCAACCAATAGAAGGAATGCAGCTTTCTGTGTCGGAGAGCTATGCAAAAACGGGGGTGAAACTGCTCTTAAGTATCCTTTTCAAGGCGTAAAGACTTTTGTCCACTGATTTATATGCTTATCTGTCGTCCATCTTCTGTCTTTTTTTTTCCTGTCACATGCCACATTTGTCTTTCCTTGATTCAATACCAGATATTTTAATGATGTGCTACGTGGAATTTACCCGCTTTTCGGGGAGTCAGAGACAGACCTTGGTGTTAGGGATAATGCAGCAGGTGCAACCGCAAGGATGATTGTTGTTCATCCTCAGTTAGTCCCACTAAATCAAGTATGATCTCGGACTAGCCCAGTTTTTCTATTTGTTTGCTTACCTCATGGAACCTTGTGGAAACACTGTACTCATTCCATAAGTTATATATAATCCAGGTACTTCCAGTGTTGCTAAAATGTCTACCTCTAAAGGAAGACCAAGAGGAGTCCATGGCTGTATACAGCTGTATATATTCACTTGTTTTGGCATCCAATCCACAGGTACTTTTTTTTCCACTAAAACTTTTCAAGTTCTTACAGGAACATTTTCATTTTGGGGATTAATCCTTGTGCTTGGGATATGCAAAAATAGATCGTGTCACATGTTCCGGACCTGGTTAAAATCTTCGGGCAAGTAGTGGAGTCGCCAGTGGAGAAAGCTGAAGTGAAAGCAATTGTAGGGAGAACTTTCTCCCACCTGATATCGGTTTATGGCGATCAGCTGCATCCATTAATAAGTGGTCTACCGCCTTCTCAAGCTAACGCTCTTGCTGCGTTTGCTTCTAGTAGCTGATCATCTTTCTCTTGTGAACTATATATACTGTCCCTCAAAAGCTGAAAACTGTCTTCAGGTATTTTTTGTTTTTGTTTTTGTTTTTTTGACATCTATTCTTGCTCATTTGAGCCCTCATATCTTTGGTTTTAGATATCCGGATTAGCATTTGGGGAAGAGGGGGTGTTTTGCTCTATATTGTTTTCTCTAGAGTTTTGTCCTCAATTGTTCATCTCATTTCTCCATTTATTTGTAATTTTTTTTAAAGCTTGCAAGTTATGTGAGTTGGGGATGGGTAAAATTGTTACTGTATTTTACCCTTCATATGTTTCTTTTACAATATTGTATTGTGGCCTTTATAAATGTTTTGGTAGAGTATACATTGCTCATTAGCAGTAAATACAATGTTGTTTCGAATAGCCTCGTTTCAATTTTCTTGTTGTTTTCAATAGATTTATATAGAGATTTCTTACTTCTTTTGCCACGTATATTATTATCTTTCGTGCAGCACTTTAAAAAGAAAAAAAAAAGAGTAGCGGCCTTATTAATGAGGCATTGACAGAAAGGACTAACAATGTTTATGTATGTGAATTTTATTTTAGATTCATCAAGATCATGTGCTTCTGTTTGTATACATATGTTCACTAATCGCTTAGAAAGGAAATATGAATAGTGGTCCAATTTTTTTTGGAAAGCTCTCTTCTGACTACATTTGTTTAGCTTCTTGATATGATTTGATCCTTCTGATTTTTTATCATCTAGGTGGTGAAGTGAATATAATTTGCACATACTGGAAAATATGCACAGTTTGGTCATCAAACTTTGGTGTATTCAATCAAAGGCTTTTAAGAATGTTGGTTGTGGAGTTTAATTTTTGGCACTTTTGTTTGGGTTAGGTTTCCTAATGAAGAAATCGTTAGGGAATTATTATCTGAGGAGCTACCGTATATAATAAACTAAATTAATCAGAATATCAAATTAAATGCAATGTTTAGTTTAAAAATGGAATTAAAACGCAATTTCAAAGCTGGGGTTATTCAACCACCGGGAGCGTCATCCATGGGACGTGGTGTACGCGTGCGGTAATTTTAGTTTTTATTATTATTACTGTAGTATTATTTTTCTATATCTAATATGTATGAACAATAAGGAGCAAGCGAAGTAGTGTGAGGCGCCGTCTCTTCAACCTCTTGCTCCTCCGCTTATTTTATTTTCTGAGGAGGTTTAATTGTAAAAGTTTTACGGAACCATATATCATCGCGCGAAAACCCAGATTCTTCCCGATTTTCTCTGAAAGCGACTCTGTAGATTGTAGAAACTGCAACAGCAACAACGAGAGAAAGAGCGAAGATTAAAAAAAAAAAAAAGTCAGGAGAAATTGACAGAGTCAATAAAGGGGGATAGATAATGGAGCCCTAATGTCCATCGTTTATCCTAATGAGGTTCGTTGGTATTGCGATTATTATTCTCCTCTCCTCTCCTTAGCTCTCGCTCGCTCGCTCACTCACTCACTCGACACCTTTGTATTTGAGTAGTGAATTGTGATTGCGATGTTTTCGGGGGTAGCAATTAATGCTGTTAGTAGTAGTTAGCTTCATGTTCAAGTCAAGTATCTCTCTCTCTCTCTCTCTCTCTCTTCGTATATTAAGCCGTTTCGGAGACTTGCTCTTTTATCATATCCTCCCCCATTGATTCATCTCCTTTGTGTATTATTAAGCATTTGTTGGCTTTTTTTTTTTTAAGAATTAATTGTTCAGGTTGACTTGTATATCCATATTGTATTCATCTCGTAATCGATGTATGCAGGTTATGTTTGGATGGTAGAGACGGGTTTTGAGTTACAATGAGTACACGAAGAAACGGCTTTTCCAAGCAGCAGCGAGGTGAGAAAGTTTGTGGGCCGAATTGGATGTTAATTGCAGGGGGTGCCTTGTTGAGCACTTTGTCCATCCGCTTTGGTTGGAGACTCAGGCAGTCGTCTCTTGATTTCAACCCTCCTCAATCCACTCCCTCCTCTCTTGGTGGATTCAAAGGTTACTTGCTTTTGTAGTTTTGGTTCTAGCTTTCATCCCTGAATGAATATGTTTGTTTGTTTGTTTGTTTATAGCCAATGGAACATCCGAGAGGGAAAAATCTCTGGGTTGTTGTTTGCACTCCAACACCTCTTCATGTCCCCATAATGATGATTTTTGTTGCTTCCGCTCCATTCCAGGTCTTATACTTTGCTACTTTCTTTCTTTCTTTTTTAATTTTTTTTGTTACAGATAAATATCAGTATAAGCTGCTAAAATGAAAAAAAAAACTATATGCTACTTTCATGCCTTGCATTATCTCTATTCTTACTGGGTTTCCTTTCATCAACATTTGAAGTGTAAACTATGTCAGTAAAAATCTCGTTGGAAGAATGTTTCTTTAGTGTTCTAGCTTTGTATTATCTTGCCTAGTGTTGTCGTTGACTGGCAGTTAGAGAACATGTACTTGATATGGTCATGTATGAACTTAAAAAAAAAAACTAGGGACTCCATTTTGAAGTTGTAGAGTGCTTAACTCAGTTTACAACATTTTTCATCTTTTTAAGTACTGATTTTGCCCTGTGTTACAAAAAGAAAGTACTGGTTGAGCCTTAATAATTATTGATATTGTGGCATATTATCATTGATATGGCATCAGTAAAAGCTTGCACTAGGGAAGCAGATTCTATCCTAACGACGGCTGTTTCTAGTTACTGACTGCTGGCAATAATTACAAGAGTTGTCATCATCTAGAAACCATATTTATAAGATTCGTACCATTTATATCTGCAACTGAATTCTGCTTTCATTTAATGGAAAATCTGTGAATCCTCTTCCTCTATCCATGTATACGAGAGGAGTAGTCAGATCTATCAGACGTTGCTATTCTTTTCTCTTTATAGGAACTGAGCATGTGGAGGGAAAAGAGGAGCAGCCAAACGAGCAAATAATATCTGCATCTGACACTTCACTGCCTCTTGTGACGCTTCCTGCTCCATCATACAGCAAAGAGAACGGGGTCATGTGGACTTCTTCTCCTGATCGCTTGGAACTGCCCCCAAAACCATATAATCACCATTCGACCTGCTCGGACTCTCCTTGCGTATCTGAAACCAGCTCAGACATCTTCAGCAAACGAGATGTAATGCAGAAACTGAGGCAACAGCTGAAGAGGCGTGACGACATGGTACTGGAAATGCAGGAACAGATTCTGGAGCTGCAAAACTCGTATAACGCACAAAGGGCACACTCTAGCCATCTCCAGGCACAGCTAGACTCGATGAACAGAGATCTGTTCGAATCAGAAAGAGAAGTTCAGAGACTGAGAAAAGCAATCGCTGATCACAGCGTGGGTAGCAACGGCAAGACATCTCCTGTTGGACCTTGGAGTAACGGGTTTATGGAGAGCGAGAACAATTATGAGTCAGCGGAAACGAGATCAAAGGAGGGAGAGAGAATAGAGATGTTGAGAAAGGAAGTGGAAGAGCTTAAAGAAGTGATAGATGGGAAGGAGTATCTACTAAGGAACTATAAAGAGCAGAAGACTGAGCTTTCGGTGAAGGTGAAAGAGTTGCAGCAGAGATTGGACTCACACTTCCCAAACATATTGTAAGGTTTTTTTTAAGAGTTAGGGCATTGTGCATTCTTGCTAGTTGATTCTCTTCTTTTGGCTTTTGGTACTTTCTGCTTCTTAGAGAAAATGAACGATGATGCACTAAAGATCGATCATCTTTGGAGTCTCTCACTCTGGAGTAATATTTTCAGGTTATTCTCCCTCTCTCTGGCTTTAGCTTTGGGTTTTCGAATGTTTTGATTTTGTTTTTAGTTGTGTCTTGTCTCTGTTTTGATGTAAAGGAAAGTGGTTGTTGAAGATTTTGCCGCTAGAATACTTTGATCTTCTTTCTTTTCTGTTCCTATAAAAGAGATTAGCAAATTGTCAAATGCTAAAAACATGGGGAAATACGTTTTCAAGTGTTTAATACTAGTTTTGTAATAATCTAATACAAGAGATATGTTAAAAAACAGAGGTGCCAAAAATAAAATTTATATAAATAGACATCATTTTATTAGTGAAATAGAAATAATTTAAACAATGATCAGTAGTTTGATTATTTTATTATATTATAAATAAAAAAAGGAAGCGTAAAAAGACATTTTATCCTCTTCGTAGCCGTCTCTGAAACCATTAGTTCTTGTGTTCCTTCCTCCTCTCTCTTTCTGGAGTTTGGATGGAGACGTGAGCTTCTTCTTCTTCTTCATCCCAAAACTACGAAAGAGATACACTTTCTGGAGGTCTCTGAAACCATTAGTTCTTGTGTTCCATTCACATGGCACTTTCTCTCCTCTCTCCAATTCCTCCCTCTGCCTCTTCTCTCTCTCCTGTTTACTCCTTATATCAACTAAAAGGAAGCAGCAGAACCTCCTTTTTCGGCGGTTTCAGAAGCTCATGGAACCTGAGGATTGATTCTTTAGCGGAAAAGAGGCAACTTGGTCTCATGCTTTCTAGAAACGGTGGAGGGGGAGGAGAATTGGATGATATGGATGAATGCCAAATCGAGAGCATCGGTGGCCAAGACGAAGATGACGAGGAAATGACACAAGCCCATGCTTCTTCTTCTTCCCCTGAGAGATGGGATGTTTTGGGTCTCGGCCAAGCCATGGTCAGTTTTCTATGGTTGAGTCCTAAAATGTCATTGCTCTGTGTTCTTGTGGTTGAAAAAAGTGTTGATCTTTGATGCTAAAAATGCTTACTTTCTTACGCCCATTGTCTCCTATACCTTTGATTCTTGTAGGTAGATTTCTCTGGGGTTGTGGATGATGCGTTTCTAAAGAAACTAGGCTTAGAAAAAGGAACTAGGAAGCTGATCAATCACGAGGAGAGGGGTAGAGTCTTGCAAGCAATGGATGGTTGCAGCTATAAAGCTGCCGCTGGAGGGTCACTGTCCAACACTCTTGTCGCTCTCGCGAGATTAGGTTGTCCATCCATCACCGACCGCCCCTTGAATGTCGCTATGGCTGGCAGTATTGCTGGTGACCCTCTCGGTAGCTTTTACAGGTACACCACAACTCTCTCTCTTTCTAGTCTTTTATGGCTCATGCATGTTTTTAGATGGTTGGTTTGATTTACTCACAAAGGGCAGTTCATATTATGTTCTGTAGGACTAAACTACGTCGAGCAAATGTAAATTTTCTATCTGCTCCAATCATGGATGGAACAACAGGAACAGTGATCGTTCTCACCACTCCTGATGCACAGCGTACCATGCTTGCATATCAGGTAGGACAATATATGTTAAAAGAGTATATCCCAATATTATTACTAAATGAAAGATTTTTTTAACTTTATTTATTTATTTTTACTGAATAACAAACGGTACAATTTTCAGGGAACATCTTCTGTGGTTAATTATGATTCTTGTTTGGCTAGTTTGATATCAAAGACAAATGTCTTTGTTGTGGAAGGCTACTTGTTTGAGCTTCCTGATACTATAAAGACCATAACAAAAGCCTGCGAAGAAGCTCATAGAAATGGAGCCCTTGTTGCTGTTACTGCATCAGATGTGTCTTGCATTGAGAGGCATTATGATGATTTCTGGTGAGTTTCTTTGACTCCTTCTGCTTCTATAGCTTCGTCTTAACCTGAAGCATCAGAGCTAGAGTCTTGATGTTGAGTTTGTTGTTTGTTTGGGATCCAAAGTTATCTTAATCTTCTGATTGTTTTTGTGTTGATTCAGGGACATTGTGGGCAACTATGCAGACATTATATTTGCCAACAGTGATGAAGCAAGAGCGTTTTGTCACTTTTCAGCAGATGAAAGCCCTATTTCAGCTACAAGGTACTTGAGCCACTTTGTCCCGTTTGTTTCGGTGACAGATGGAATCAACGGATCGTACATTGGAGCCAAAGGAGAGGCCATATACATTCCTCCATCACCTTGCGTGCCGGTTGACACGTGTGGTGCTGGAGACGCCTACGCTTCAGGGATCTTATACGGTATCTTGAGAGGTGTCACTGACTTGAAAGGAATGGGAGAGCTGGCTGCCACGATTGCAGCCACTGTGGTTGGTCAACAAGGAACCAGGCTTAGGGTTCAGGACGCTGTTGACCTGGCTCGGTCTCATGACTTCCGTCTCAACAGTGTTGGAACTGATGTTGGGTCTTGATCAAGTCTCTGTAGCTTTGATTGATTCTCTGTTTCTATGTAGCAGTGCTTTTGCAATTAACTTGTAATCTCCTCTTTTATTTTTCTCATCTAGTGGAAAACGTTGGAATATTTGTTGTATGTAACATTTTAGTATATAGTCCTCCTCACTTGTATACAAGTGTTTCTTCCATCAGAGTCAGGATAACATATCTCAAAAGCCGGCATCATGGTAAAAAGATATCACAGTAAAAGAAAATAAATTGTTTTCTTTAAAAAGTAATCGAGTTTGTTTTCTTTAAAAATTAAATCGAGATTGTTTTCCTTAATAAATATCAATAACAATAATTTAAAAAGTCTAAATTAAAATTTTCATTAACTAACTTAATTATCCGCAGATAGTTTGAATATCTTTACAAATATTCTGAGATTGATATACTAATTGAATATCTTTTTCTAACCAATATTTAATTAAGGGATAATTTGAAAATTACTCTGTTTGAAGTTCAAATTTTGAAAAATATACTTGTTTTATTGTTTTTTGAAAACTACACTTTCTTGTAAGTGATAAGACAATTTTCTCCAAATTATAATTAAAATTATTTCAATAAATAGAATACAAATTCGAAAATAATAATGTTATTAGTTATGTTTAGGATAAACATATGATAAAACATGTTAATTTAGTAGTTAATATTCTAAAACAACTTTTATAGATCTTATGAAATGTTTTGAAATTGTTTTTTATATTTTATATAAAAAAACATTTAAAAAAAAATCCGATGACACTTCAAAGCAATTTACGTTCTTCTTTTCAACAGCAATTCACGTTTTTCATGCATTAAAATTCCAAAAAAAAAACACAAAGTGTAATCGAGGGCACTGAGTTTCAAAAATAAATCTAGGGCAATTAGTTTCAAAACAAAAATCTAGGGCAGTGATGCAAACAAACAAATTTTGTTTGAAGAAATTCTTTTTACATAAAATTTGGTTTGAAGAATTAGGAGAACAAAATCTTTAAGCATGTATTGAAAAAGACCTCTTGCATAACAACGAAAAAAGATCATCTGACTCCACCATGTATACATTCTTGGTGAAGTACATATACCCAGATTTCTATGAAAAGTTCTTGTTACTTTTTGGTAATGATTATTTCAGAACTCAATTTAAAAAACACGGAAAAGAAACAGGAACATATGGAGCAGATATTTGTCGATTTTCTTTTTATCAAAAAAGTGTAAAATATACTTTGATAGATATTTATACAGATAATGACAAACATATCACAATAACTATATATATTCAGATTAGGCAATTATGTCTTTTTACTTATACAGAAGTATAATTTTCAAAAATAAATAAATAAAGGTGTATTTTTCAAATTAAAATCTCATATAAGTGTAATTATCCAAATTTCCCCTTTAATTTATTATGCTTTCAAATGAGAATAAAATAAAATTATTCACAAAAGAATAAATTATTATTCATTATAAACTAATGACACAGAAAATAGAACATCTAATCGTAACATTTTGGAGAACAATGCACATAAACTTATACATAACCCCAAATTTAATATAAAATGTATAATATTTTATCACATTAACCAAATTTTGACACACGTAAAAGTAAATAGCCAATGCAAACGCATGGAGTTTAATTATAATATTTATTATTCCAATACTGATTACACGTTACAACAAAGATGATGTTAAAAATCGACTTAAACATGTGTCCACTTATACTCTAACTTGGGAGCTTCTTGACCGTGTGTGAAGTACATGCCATCTTCTCTAGCATCCCAAAAATTGGTCTTACCATAACGAATAATGCCACCACCACTTTTATAAGCTGTAAAACTTGCATGAAACGAGAAATTAGGACCCTGGTGTAAGGTACAATCGAAATAGGTCTTCAAAAGACTATCATGAAAACTAAAGTCGTAGGTCTGTCCAGGGCTCAACAAATGAACACCCAAGTCGTCATCGTTCGATGTACAACGAATCCTGAGAGTGTTGCCCGGACGAAGAGAACTTTTGAAGTGGACACTGTTTTTTTCCCAGATTGCGTTACCAGACCCAACGATCAATGCAATGGTAATCAAAAAGCACGAGAGCCTATTCATCGTTTTGTTTGATTGGTGTGTGTCTGTGTGTTTGTTTTCTCTAGCTTTGCGGCTGAGACATAGGTGTAAGGTAGAAAATGTTCCAATTTATAGAACCTTGTTTACGAGGCCATGCATTCATTCAACTTAGATTATGATTTGCTTCGTATTTAGGCGTACGTAATGTTCTCAAACAAAATCTTCAATTTTATGGGCAAAGCATCTCTGAAAATGTAATAAATTATGCCTTGACCGCTTCTCGGGATTCTGTACATGATCCTGAGCTTTCAAGTCTGAATAAAATCTTTTATATATTAATTTAAAAACATTGTAACATATGTATAGTGATGTGTTATTGCTAAAATAACTTTTAGAGTTATTATAGAAATATGTTTAAATTATTAGAATATTTACAGTATATGTCACTGATTATTTGATCCAACTAAATATAAAATATATCTTTATTATGTTAACTATAAAAATTAAAAATATAAAATTAATTAATAATTTGCAAAAATTTATTTTTCTTAAATAAAAGTTACGGAATTATATTTAATATATATATAAATTAATGATATTGAATAATAAAGATTTGATTCTCTATTGCAATTAATTAATTTTACTATTAAATTAAAGAATCAATATTCATTGATTAATATTTTTGTTTAATTATATGAATATATTTTTCGTATATGTTATATTTTAAATTTTAAAAATCAACTATAAATTATTAAAATTATTAAAAGTCTCACTGAAATATATTTGTGAGTACATATGGTTTAAAAGGTGTTATAAAATATTCAAATGATCATTGAAAGTTTTGAAAATCGAGGTGAAAATGAATAAATGTGAACAAATTAAAAAGAAAAAAGAACTTAATGTTATTCCTTCTGTTTCATAAAGAATGTCACTTTGACATTTTTCACACAAATTAAGAAAATAATTGAAATACATTTAATTTTTTATTAGTTGTACATATTCAATCAATAATATTTGAGATAAATAAAATTATTTATAAAATCAATATATTTTTATTAGTATAAAAATGAAAACTGCATTAGAATTTTAAAACACACTCTTTTTATAAAAAAAATGTTAAAACAACACTTAACATCTCTGTATTAGTTGATGAAAAAAAAAACAGTTAACATCAAACATAGAGGGAGTATTATTCAACAGACTTACCAATCTATACATGTGCAAATGTTTGTTTATCTATCTATATAACGATCGGACTATATTTGACACAAAGAAACCAGTTCACACCAATGAACTACGATTTTCTCTCCAGAGTGGCATTAGGAGCCATAATAGCCAGCCAGATCAAGAATTAGATAATTCTTTGTGCCTGAGAGAAAACAGAAAGCCATATGTTCCAGTTTTCGAAATATGAGACACTAACCATTTCAGCGGCTTTCTGTATCCAGGAAATGTTATTGTGTCCCTAAACCGGACAGAGAGGTACGGTGGGGAATGAAGCTGTCCTCAGGATTAATAGGACGTGACAGAGATTTGAAGGTGTCATTACCATTGAATCTGAATATTACCTGAAATAGCTGTAGTCTATATATACAGTCTCCTATAAATCTCTTTACAGGCATCTCCCTTCATCTATCTTTTTGTTTTGCTCGACAGCTCTTTCCATTCTTATTTGTTTTCAAGCTAATCTTTTCAATAAATAAATAACATGGGAGGCTGTGCGAGCGTACCTAAGGAATCTGACATCGTTGAAGTACCAACCGAAAATGTTGTGGTTGAATCCAAGGATGTCACGACTGAGGCAGATACCACATTAACTCAGGTTTTTTTGAAATCACATTTGATCATTTCTTGTGTCTTGTTTAAACAAACTCATGTTAAGATGAAACTATTGTTGCCGATGTGTTTTGATTCATAGGAGAAGAAGGAAGAGTCTAGTGAAGAGGCGAAGGAGGAAGGTGAGACAAAAGAGGACTCCTCTGAGGCAACCAAGGCCGAGCCAACTCCAGAAGCTGAGAAGGCTGATGAGAAAGCTCCTTCTGAGACTGAGACACCAGCACAAGAGACTGCACCTGCCAAAACCGATGAGGCGCCTCTTGTGATTCTTTGATTTTTCATTTTCAAAATATCAAGATCATGTGTGTGTGTGTCCAAGTGTTCTTCACCCTTATATTCCTATGTTCATCTCTGTTGTATTGTCAGTTCCATTAAAAATATTCTTAAGAGTTTCTTTCCATTATAGAACTAATGAAAAAGACAAATAGAGAAACAGTAAAAGAGTCAAAGAGACAATGAGATAAACTGAAAAGCAGAGAACAGTAATGAGTTTTGCGAAAGTAAAAAAAAACAGCAAATCAAAGTCTTTAATAGTGCCCTTTAGCCATAAAAAATTCTAAGAGGATCATCAGGGCACCATATGATGATGAGTCAAGGATTGTTGTGTGTGCAAAGCTTGTGGATCAACTGCACAACATCATCAGCTGAGTCAAGGAAATAGCTAGCCTTTGTGTGCGTTTTCCCAACAGCCACAGAGAAGTAGTTCTCTTCCTTTACGTTAACAACGGTCGATGACACCTTCTTGAAGGGGCCACTGCCATAATAAGGAGAAGACATGGTTTTCTTGGTTAACTCGGGCTCGAAGAAGGTGTAAACATCTTCATCCTGTAACATATATCAACCCTTGTATCAATATCCATGGATATGTATAGCTTTATATACGATAGGTATAATCAATATTTGGTTACATAGGAAGCTTACTTTCCCCAAGAAGTTACCAATGCATAAGACATAATCAATTGGTGTAGTTATTGACTTATTCTGAAGCACTATTTCTCCGAGGATACGCTCCATTGCACTTCCCTAAGATAACAGAGAAGAGAGAACATATGACAGATCAAAGAAAATGAGAATCTATTGGTGATTGATGATATATAAACAAAAGATATGAAAACAATAGTACTAGTTACCTTTGTTACACCAACCGAATGGACTTCAACAGAGTAGCGTCCTTGGACAACATCCACTGTTGCATTAGAGATTGGTCCAGCCCACAAGTGTTGCAACATATCTTTTGCTTGAGCTCTCCCAAATTCAGCATCTACAAATATATAATATCAAGTAGTTGTCTTCAGTAGTTATCCTGAGTAGAAGTTTAAAAAAGACATATATGTATAAAGTAAATCACCTGCATATTGGTAATTCCATACAACCGAAGTCTCGCTTGCTTGGAAGTAGGATCCTGGAGTTCTTTCAGTGAAGTACTTGAATACTTGCTGTAGACGAAAGCAACCACAAAAGAATCAAAACATGAGGGTATAAGTAGAATTATCAAACTTGAATTCTAAAATATATTTTATATACTAACCTTGACACCATCAATCCATTCCAAGTTCATGTTTTCTGGCATCTTCGTCACCCACTCCCCAGCTGAATGCCTTAAAAACATTCCGTTTTCAGCAGCTAACCACATATCGTGCTCTCCAAAGTTCTGTTTTCGAGATACTAAGTCCATAGTGAAAAAGAAAGTAAGTACAATTTAAAAAGAAGAGAGAAAACATTTACTTGATCCAATATGCTTTTTTCACTTCTACTCAGGACAACGACCGTTGTTTTTGGATCACTGCATAATGTTTTTAGACTTTCTTTAAGCTGTGGGTGAAGTTCAAGATTCATCCCTTCGTCTCTTCTCTCTTGGTTTTTCTTTGGCTCAGTGAGTGTTCCATAAAAGCCCTGAACATTTTGTACAGTTGAAGATAAGTGACCAAAATAATATGCAATGTAGAAGACCGTCTTGATACATATATGATATAACACTTACAAGAATTAGCAGCCTATTCTTAGACTTTGAATATTGTTGAACCACATCATGCTGTGGAAGTTCATGTGGGGATTTTCCAGTTTCTAGCTCCGTTTTACTTGTAACCTCATTTAGTTTACTAACCAGATAAAAAAAATTGTATTTATCTATAAGAACAATTAGTTGAGATGAGATTTAAAGAAAATAAATATTGGGATTTGTCACATACTTCATGAAATCATCTGCCCACTGTTGAGTAGAGTGAGTTTTCACATACTGAAAATTGATTTGATGTTTTTTCTCCTTTTCTTCAGGTGACATTCTTAGAGCTTCTCCAATGGCATTAGAAACTTCTTTAATGTTCCAAGGATTCACAAGAAGAGCTCCAGCACCAAGTGACTGACCAGCACCTGCAAACTGTGAAACTCATACAAAAATATATTACTTTCGAATGTTAATTGTTGGTATATTATTTTACTTAAAAAATTGTTGGTATATTAGATTCATAAATATATTTCAGACCAGAGAAAAAAAAGACAATTCATATACTTAACATCAGAGCCATCAAAATTAAGTTACCTCGCTTAGAACGAGAACTCCTTTTTCCGCATTTTGGCAGGCAACAAACTCAGAACTCACAAGGTTCATTCCATCTCTCAAAGATGTTACAAGTAATACATCTGAAGACGTAAAGAAAGAAAGTAAACTCTTTTTTTATTATCTTAGGAGTGTGTTAGGAATTCAAAACTGACAATAGAAGCTCAAATTTTCTTTATATTATCAAATCGTATTAGAATATATGTAACTAGATCATCAAATGTAACACTAAAATTACCTGTGATGGCGTAAAGTGCGCATAGTTGATGAAAGGGAATAGCACAATCCTAACATACAAAGACAAATGTTTATCAGAAACTATAACGTATGACTTGATGAGGATAAAAGAGAGAAGATAACAAACCAGGTGAATTATTGGAACGGAAGAGATAGAACCAAAACGACCATTAACACGTCCAACAACTCCGTGACATTGGTCTTTGATCTTTTGATCTGTTATATAGAACACAAACACAATGCTATCGGTTGATGCATATTAGCTGAAGAAATTGAAGAGATAGAAAGAAACTTACATTCACCAATACCATTCCTTGTTGGCACTGCAATCTGAAGTAACAAAACTTTACCACGCCAATCTTCATTTTCCTCAAGAAATTTCTCAAATGCCTGATATTTGTTTGGAATCCCTTTGATCGTGTCGAGACGATCAACACCTAATATCAACTGTCAACAAACATAATTATGTTATATCATTTTACCTTATAAGTTTTAAGCATCAAGTATCATATATAAAAGTATTAATTTACCTTTCTTCCCCCAAAATCTGATTTAAACTTCTTCATGTATTCCGTGACCTCAGAGAGTTTACTTGTGTTTATGAACCTCTCAGGTTCTATCCCAATGGGAAACTAATATCCAAATAGGAAAAAAACAAACCAAAATATTCATTTTCATTAGGAGAATGATTAAATCATTAACAAATCATCG
Organism: Raphanus sativus; assembly: GCF_000801105.2. NCBI lineage: Eukaryota > Viridiplantae > Streptophyta > Magnoliopsida > Brassicales > Brassicaceae > Raphanus > Raphanus sativus. Next base: position 1,323 of record NW_026617253.1, on the reverse strand, counting down.
ATCTTAAGAGATTTTCAAGATGGATACTTACAACAGCTACAGGAGTGAATTTTCCCTGATCTACAACTCCTTCAGATGTTGCTTCGGTTCCAAGTATACACATGCATGCATTCACGAAATGTCTTGCAAAATCATAGGTATGGAAACTAGAAACAAAAAAAAACGAGAGAAATGAAAAAAGAGAGTAATAGTTTACTTTCAAATTCAAAATAGTTACTACATGTTAAAAAGTAAAAGATATTTACCCGACTAAATCAGCAGTAAGAACAGAACGAAGCAGTTCGGATCGCGAGGGCAAGGTTTTGTACATTTCGGAGGAAGGGAATGGTGTATGGAGAAACCATCCTACTTTCATCTTACTGTTGTATTCTTTTAGATATTGAGGAAGAAGCATAAGATGGTAATCATGGCACCAAACCACATCTCCTTCTTGATAATGCTCTTTTACCACATCAAAGAAAATACGATTTGCTTTCTTGTATGCATCATACTGTGACTGGTATGTTATGGTTGCATCGTTACGATATTCTGGTGGGGTTCCCAAGTAGTGAAAAATCGGCCACAGAATATTGTTGCAATATCCATTATAGTATTGATCACAAACTTCTTCCAGAAACACCGGAATACACCCCTACAAATCAAAGTCAAGCGTTTTAAAAATCAACTAAGACATGTATAAGGCTTTAACAAACAACTTAAGACATGGATAAGGCTTTAATAAAAAAATTAAGACACGAACAAGGTCTTGATTATTTTTTTACCATTCCCTTTTCTTTTTACAATAATATATATGAGATTTCAAAATCTATACGTACCTTTTCAGCTAGAGCAATGGAGAGTGCCTTTTTTCCAACCGTATCATAAACATCGACTCCAGGCCAGCCAATCCATTTGGTCTCAAACTCATTCAAACCTTTAAGAGATATATCACCACAAATTAATTACTGTATAATATATATAATCGGTTTATTGTGTTTAGTTAATTCATTAATTGCTACATTGTCAAAGTTGTGTACGATCTTCTTACCTAGAAGAGCACTAACTAGACCACCAGGACTCATGGTGAAAGACCAGGCTTCTTCTCCAGTCCTATTAGCAGTAACGGGAAGCGACATTGACACAACAAGCAGTCTTGGCCTCACCATTTTCTCTCTCTATCAATATTCGTTCTGAAGATGAATATAAAAGTTATGAGAAGATGGTCTCGTCTTTCTTCTTATTTATAAGAGCCTATGTAACGCTGGCATGGTGAAGGAAAACAACAAAAGGAATTAAAAGTTATATTTGTCGTGGTAAAACATGTTTTCTAGCTATTATCTCCAT